>NC_058084.1:328083060-328383398 GCF_014858855.1 Bufo gargarizans
CAAGCGATACTGAAATGTAGTTATTTTTTTGGGGGTGACTCATACTTGATATTGGTCGATATATTTTCTTTTATAAAAAAAAAAAAAAAAATCCTAAATTTAATGAAGATTTGACCATAGGTCCACTTTATGTCGGCATGATTGTTCAAATGTACTTTTTAATTTTTTGGGGGAACATTAGAAGGTTTATAAGTTTACCAGACAGTTGTAAAATTTTCAGGGACCAATTCATTTCTGAAGGGGCGTTGAGGGGTTTGTATAGTAGAAAATCCCAATAAGGCCTATTGCACACGGCCGTTTTTTTTCCCCGTTTACTGGCCGTTTTTTGCGTTCCGTATACGGTCCATATACGGAACCATTCATTTCAATGGTTCCGCAAAAAAAACGGAATGTACTCTGTATGCATTCCGTTTCCGTATTTCCGTTTTTCCGTTCCGTTTTAACATAGAACATGTCCTATTATTGCCCGCAAATCACAGTCCGTGGCTCCATTCAAGTCAATGGATCCGCAAAAAAAAACGGAGCACATACGGAAATGCATCCGTATGTCTTCCGTTTCCGTTCCGTTTTTTCCTGAACCATCTATTGAAAATGTTATGCCCAGCCCAATTTTATCTATGTAATTACTGTATACTGTATATGCCATACGGAAAAACGGAACGGAAAAACGGAACAGAAACGGAAAAACAACGGAAACAAAAAACGGAACAACGGATCCATGAAAAACGGACCGCAAAACACTGAAAAAGCCATACGGTCGTGTGCAATAGGCCTAAATCACCGCATTTTAAAATCGCCACTCCTCAAGGTATTCAAAACGGCATTTAAGAAGTTTGTTAACCCTTGAGGTGTTTCATAGGAATTAATGCAAAATGGAAGTGAAATTTGAAGGGGTTGTTTACCCCTTGAGGACCTTTTCTACAGATTTCCCTAGCATGGCCGGATCTGTGGTGGTAATCATCCTTACCTGAACACCACCACTGAGTTCTGGTTCCATCGCTGCCCCTCTGGCTCTGCAGGTGCCCCGTCAACATCCAGTTTGATGCAGGTCATGTGACTGTTGCAGCCAAAGCCTGGCTGCAGCAGTCATATGTCACCCATACTTCAAGTGCAGCCCTCACGTGACCAGCGTCAAAGTGGGTATTGGCGTGGGGAGACTCGGGACATGCAGTGTCGGCGGGCAGCTACGGAGGTGGAACCCAGCGGTTGGCATCAGATGAGTATTATTACCATCAGCCATATAGCCGCACTGGGAGATCTGTAGAAAGGGTTCCCAAGGCCTGGACAACCCCTTTTAAATGGTTCATTTTATTTATTTCATTTCAGTTAATTAATTAATTTATTTATTGGACACAGTAGCAAATAGAAGAGAGAAAATACTCAATATTTGTTACCCTGATTCTGTAGTTTTTGGAAATATCCAATATGTAGTCCTAGTGTGCTACTCTAATACCAAAGAAAACCACAGAAATAAGATAAATGCACTTAGTAAAGTAGATGCAAGCACTATATATGGACAAAGTCCTCACTCTGAGATATAATATCTGAGACACTTAGTCAATATATTTTGATCAAAACACATCTAAGCCCGCCTACCGAACGCCAAGGTGGTCTCAGGTCAGACGGGTCCTACGCTAAACCTACCTAAGCCGTTGGGCTTCTATGTTCAGGAGCGCACATATAGTGTGGTGCTCTTAGTCACCTCCATGTGCATCAAGCAACGAATGGGAGGAGGAGCAAGCACGGAACGGTGCAACGGATGCGGACAGCACACGGAGTGCTGTCCGCATCTTTAGCGGCCCCATTGAAGTGAATGGGTCCGCATCCGAGCCGCAAAAACTGCGGCTCGGATGCGGACCCGAACAACGGTTGTGTGCATGAGGCCTTAGGCCACGTGACTGATGAACGTGTCATCACCGGCCTAGGAAAAGCTTTGAGAAGGCCACAGCACCACTGCGAGCACCACTGCCTTCTCGAACATCTGGGTGTCGGTGAGGGTCATCAATATTAAAGGGGTTCTGCAGTTCTTTTAAACTGATGACCTATCCTCTGGAAAGATCATCAGCATCTGATTGGCGGGGTTCTGACACCCGGGACCCCTGCCGATCAGCTGTTTGAGAAGGCAGTGGCGCTCCAGGAGGCCCAGTGACATCACGACTAGAATCACTGGCCTGGGAGCGGCTAAGCTCCATTTAAGTGAACAGAGCTTAGCCGCGCCCAGGCCAGTGATGATACTAGTCGTCGTGACGTCACTGGGCCTGAAGGAAACCGAGAGAAGGCCGCAACGCTCCTGGAGCGCCGCTGCCTTCTCAAACAGCTGATCGGCAGAGGTCCCGGGTGTCGGACCCCCGCCGATCAGATGCTGATGATCTAACTAGAGGATAGATTATCAGTTTAAAAGAACTGCAGAACCCCTTTAAGGGTCCATTCACACGTCCGTTGTTTCTTTCCTGATCTGTTCCGTTTTTTGCGGAACAGATCAGGACCAGTTCTGGACCCATTCATTTTCAATGGGTCCTGAAAAAAATCGGACAACACAATGTGTGCTGTCTGTTTCCGTTGTTCCGTTCCGCATGTCCGATTAAATATAAAACTTGTCCTATTCTTTTCCGCAAAAATCGGATCCTGGTACAATACAAAGTCAATGGTTCCGCAAAAAACGGATGACATTCGTATGTCATTACGTATGTCATCCGTTTTATGCGGAATCCGTTCCTGGAAATTAAATCCTGCCCACAGAAATCACTTATTCACTTAAAAAAAAATAAAAAATTTCAAAGAAATCCAAACAACTTTATTTGCTTTGTGAAATTTATACATGTTTCCGTTTTTTGCGGATCCGCAAAAAACAGATGACATACGGATGACATACGGAAACATTTTCAGGAACAACGGATCCGCAAAAAACGGGATATAGAAAAATACTGACGTGTGAATGTAGCCTAAATGTGAGCATTTTGACCCCACAGGAGTGTAACAGACATTATTACAAGTGGACAATAAAAAAAAATAAAAAAATTATTTTCAACGATTTTCAGTTTTAGTTCCCAATTTTTAATTTTCACAATAGGAGAAAAAGCACAGCACAAATTGTTACATAATTTCCCCCCAGAAATGCGCATACCGGTAAATGGTTGCAAACTGCTGTTTGGGGGATATGGCAGGGCTCAGGCGGAAAAAGGATCGCCATTTGGCTTTTGAAGTGGAGATTTTGCCGGAATGGGTTTGGTTGCTGTGTTGCATTTGCAGAGCCCCTGTGGTACCAGCACGGTGGAAAACGCCAAGAAATTACATTTTGGTAACTACACCCCTGAAGGAATTCAGCTAGGGATGTAGCGACCCCACAGATGTTTCATAGAATTTATTAGCATTGGACCGTGAAAATGAAAAATGTTAATTTTTATTAGTATGTTGCTTTAGCCCCAAATTTTTCATTTTCACAACTGATAAAAGGATAAAAAGCATTCTACAATTTGTTACACAATCTCTCCTGAGTATGAAAATATCCAATATGTGGAGATATACTGCTATGTGGATTTTGGAACATGGAGTTTGCGGAAGTGATTTTTAACCCTTTGAACACCTGAAATGTTTAAATTCTTCGTTTTTCACTACTTACCTTTCCAGGGCCATAAGTTTTTTATTTTTCTGTTCCTATAGCCGTATGAGGGCTTGCTTTTTGCAGGACAAGTTGCACTTTCTAATTCCACCATTTAATAATGCACACTGTGCAATGGGGAGCTGGAAAAAAAAATCCATATGTGGTGAAATTGGAAAAAATAACGCAATTCTGCAACAGTTTTATGGGTTTTGTTTTTACGGCGTTCCTTATATGGTAAAACTGACCTGTTACTTTCGTCATCCAGGTCAGTACTATTACAGTGATACCATATATGTATAGTTTTTCTTGCATTTTAATTCTAAAAAAATAAGTCTTGAATTTTTTTTAATTTTTGTCGCCCCTATAACTTTTTTGTAGTTATGTGTATGGAGCTATGTGAGGGCTCATTTTATCATTGATACCATTTTGGGGTGTGTATGACTTTTCAATCAACCCAAAAAACGGCGAATCGTCCATTTTGATTTTTTTTTTCTGTTTCGCCCGATGCCCATGATGTGTATTTATTTTATTATTTATGTATTTTTATGTTCATTTTTTGGGGCTCCATAGGAACTAATGTGCGGCAGCCTCGTATCATTGGTGAATACAGAGGCTGCTGCACACACACTGGCTCCCCTGATCCTCACTGGGGGGAGCCGAAACACACCTGGAAGCGTCCGTTTACGGGTTTTTGCACCTTAAGATGCCATGGTTACATTTGATAATGACGTGAGAGGATAAAAGTCCACGATCGGCATTACCGCCAGTCGCAGACATTAGGCCTGCACTCGGTTGCTTTGGTGCCCGCTCTGGAATGGGCGCCATCTTTAAAGACCCGACATGTGACGTACTATTATGTCACATGTCGGGAAGGGTTTAAGAGCAATAACTTTTTCAGTTGTTTTGTTGACTGACCTGTGTGAGCACTTGTTTTTTATAGGACAAGCTGTTTTCATGGATACAATATTAGGCTACTTTCTCATCTGCACTTTGGTTTCCGGTTTTGAGATCTCGCAGAGGATGTCCAACTGGACCAAATGGTTCAGTTTTGATTTAACACATCAGGATGCATCCGTTCCGTTAGGATGCAGTTGTGTTAAATTGAAATGGAACAAACCAGATCTCTCACGATCTGTCACTAAAAACTGTCTAAGTCGATGGATGATGGATCTGTTTTATAGGATCAGAAAAAAATATATATCTGGCACCATTGACTTACATTGTTTTTAGTGACGGATCTGGTTTTTCTGTTTCAATGACCGGACACAAAAACGCAGCTGCGGTTTTGTATCTGGTCACAAATCGGAATGCTACCGAAGGGAATGCATCCTGAAGGGAGCATACCCCATTTTCAATACATTGGCCTTAAACAGACCCATTTTGGCCTGGTTTTGAGATCTTCCAATGGATCTCAAACCGAATGCCAAAACGCTGATGTGAAAGTATCCTAGGGTACATATGGCTTTGACCAATTTTTATTTCATTTTTTGGGAGGTGAGGTTTAAAAGAAAATGCAATTCAGTGTCTTTTTATTATATTTTTCATTGGGTTAACTGTGTGGCATAAATGACGTTTTATTTTATTCTGTGGTGTATACGTTTATTTTATACCAAACTTACCATATATTTCGGACTATGAGACGCTCCAGGATTTGGAGGGAAAATTAGAAAAAAATATTTTCCATCAGACCTCACAAGACCTCAAATCAGATGCCAATTCTTCATCAGACCTCAGATCAGACCCCATTAGACCCCCAATTAGACCCCCATTCTATAACAGACCTCCCTCAGCTCCATCAGCCTCAGATCAGACCCTCCAACTTCCATCAGCCTCAGATCAACCTTCTATAAGACCCCCAGCCTCCATCAGCCTAAGTCAGACCCTCCAGCCTCCATCAGACTCAGATCACGGACCCCTCAGCCCCAGTCAGCCTCAGATTGGACCCCCCACCCCATCAGACCTCAGAGTGGACCCCCCAGCCCTGATCAGACCTCAAATCAGACATTACAAATTTTTTTATAAACTTACTTCACTTGCCATTGACGGTGCAGCACATCTAGGACTCACCACTTCATCGTTTTCTTCCGGGTCTCGCTGTGCATTGTGACCTGACGGCACACAGTATTAGCACTGCCCTCCCTGTGCCTCTCGCATGCTAATGACTGCTTTCATAATGGAAACTGTCAGAAGCATTCAGACTATAAAACGCACTGCCACTTTGCGTCTTATAGTCTAAAAATACTGTATGTAGTTTTCTTATGTATTAATCCCTTTTTACTATTTTCTTGAGAGATAAAAGGTGACCAAAATCTGTAATTCTGTCTTTTTTATGGCGTTTACTTGGGAAATTGAGCTTCCAATGCTGTACAATATACTGCAGCTGTTATCCACGTTCGTAGCTGGCCTCCAGGATTTGACCTCTGGTCACCATAGCAACCATCAGCAGCCTGCAATCACATTACAGGTGACGATGACTAGAGAAAGTTGTTATTCACTGTGGGATCTAAGGGTTGAAACTGCCAACACCTGCCAACACCTGCTGTGGATGACGTGGGCACAGCCTCTGAGCTCACGCTCCGCTCGAAGTGTACATCCAGATGTGGCAGAGCACATGCTATATAGAAGTATATACATACATTTGCGGGAAGGGGTCGGAAACCTCTGCCCAATTAGAAAAAGGGCAGCAATGTTTAACACTGACAAATGTAAGTTTATGCACATTGGAAGGAATAATGCAAGTCATCCATACATAATGGTAAAACACTAGGTAACACTGGCATGGAAACGGACCTAGGAATTTTAATGAACAGCAAACTAAGCTGTAAAAACCAGTGTCAGGCAGCTGCTGCCAAGGCCAATAAGATAATAGGTTGTATCAGAAGGGGCATAGATGCCCGTGATGAGAACATAGTCCTACCACTTACAAATCACTAGTCAGACCACACATGGAGTACTGTGTACAGTTCTGGGCTCCTGTGAACAAGGCAGACATAGCAGAGCTGGAGAAGGTCCAAGGAGGGCAACTAAAGTAATAACTGGAATGGGGACTACAGTACCCTGAAAGATGATCAACATTAGGGTTATTCACTTTAGAAAAAAGATGACTGAGGGGATATCTAATTACTATGTATAAATATATCAGGGTCAGTACAGAGATCTATCCCATCATCTATTTATCCCCTAGGACTGACGAGGGGACTCCTCTGCGTCTGTAGGAAAGAAGGTTTGTACACAAACATAGAAGAGGATTCTTTACGGTAAGAGCAGTGAGACTATGGAACTCTCTGCCTGAGGGGGTGGTGATGGTGAGTACAATAAAGGAATTTAAGAGGGCCTGGATGTATTTCTGAGCGTAATAATATTACAGGCTACAGCCAGGGCCGGACTGGGGATAAAACCAGCCCTGGAAAAAGTTGCATACCAGCCCCACAGCATTGCGTTATTATTTACTTGTTTATAAAAGGCAAAAGCATTCATTTTAAAACACGTGTGAACACGAATATGAATTTTGCCCCACAATAGCTCTTTTGTAGAACCCCCGTTTATATTATCACAGTAGACCAGCTTTTCCCAACCAGGATGCGATAACGATATGCGATGCAATATTTTAAGGGAATTGTGTTAGTGGTCTATTTGCACTGTTATGGGGGATCTGTGGATGGCACTGTTATGGGGGATCTGTGGATGACGCTGTTATGGGGGATCTGTGGATGACACTGTTATTTAGTGGATCTGTGGATGACACTGTTATTTAGGGGATCTGTGGATGACACTGTTATTTAGGGATCTGTGGATGACACTGTTATGGGGGATCTGTGGATAACACTGTTATGGGGGATCTGTGGATGGCACTGTTATGGGGGATCTGTGGATGGCACTGTTATGGGGGATCTGTGGATGACGCTGTTATGGGGATCTGTGGATGACACTGTTATTTAGTGATCTGTGGATGACACTGGTATTTAGGGGATCTGTGGATGACACTGTTATGGGGGATCTGTGGATAACACTGTTATGGGGATCTGTGGATGGCACGGTTATGGGCGTTATCTGTGGATGACACTGTTATGGGGGATCTGTGGATGACGCTGTTATGGGGGATCTGTGGATGACACTGTTATTTAGTGGATCTGTGGATGACACTGTTATTTAGGGGATCTGTGGATGACACTGTTTTAGGGGATCTGTGGATGACACTGTTATGGGGGATCTGTGGATAACACTGTTATGGGGGATCTGTGGATGGCACTGTTATGGGGGATCTGTGGATGGCACTGTTATGGGGATCTGTGGATGACGCTGTTATGGGGGATCTGTGGATGACACTGTTATTTAGTGGATCTGTGGATGACACTGGTATTTAGGGGATCTGTGGATGACACTGTTATGGGGGATCTGTGGATAACACTGTTATGGGGGATCTGTGGATGACACTGTTATTTAGTGGATCTGTGGATGACACTGGTATTTAGGGGATCTGTGGATAACACTGTTATGGGGATCTGTGGATGGCACTGTTATGGGGGATCTGTGGATGGCACTGTTATGGGGGATCTGTGGGTGGCACTGTTTGGGGGATTTGTGGATGGCACTGTTATAGGGGATCTGTGGATGACACTGTTATGGGGGATCTGTGGATGGCACTGTTATGAAGGATCTGTGGATGGCACTGTTATGAAGGATCTGTGGATGGCACTGTTATGAAGGATCTGTGGTTGGCACTGTTATGGGGATCTGTGGTTGGCACTGTTATATGGATCTGTGGTTGGCACTGTTATGTGGATCTGTGGTTGGTACTGTTATGTGGATCTGTGGTTGGCACTGTTATGGGGATCTGTGGTTGGCACTGTTATGGGGATCTGTGGATGGCACTGTCATGGAGATCTGTGCATGGCACTGTTATGGGGACCTATGGATGATGCACTGTTATGGGGGATGTGTGCTATGACACATAGGGCCATGAGGGGGACCAGCATAAGATGCTATAAGTGTGAATGACACACATATAGCATATTATGCTGGTCCCCCTCATGGCCCTATGTGTCACAGCATTACTTTATTAATGTCCCCTCATGTGTCCTAAACAGCACACATAGCTGTCTTTGTATGCAAAGTCTTTTTTACTGCTGAAACAATCCCTCTCCTATTGATAAATCACCTGCCTCTCTGTACTCAGCCTCCTACCGACACACAGCCCTGAACAGCCGGACAGCTCTGCACAAGCAGCAGCTACCAGGCTAAAAGACCTTCCGTGATGTCATGATCATGTGATCAGTCACATGTGTAGGAGGAGTCAGGCTCCGGGCAATGTCCGTGCTGGGGGGGGGGCGGGGATGGGCTCCTCTCTCTGTCAGTCACTCACTCTGTGTAATTATACTGCACCAGCCAAGCCTCCTTGTTGTCGGCACGGCCGGCCGTGCGGCAGTCAAGGCTACCGGCCTAACGGGAATTTTCCTGGTATCTTGGGAGGCCAGTCCGGCCCTGGCTACAGCTACTAGAGAGGGGTTGTTGATCCAGGGAGTTATTCTGATTGCCTGATTGGAGTCGGGAAGGAATTTTTTTTCCCCTTAAAGGGAGTCTGTCACCTCCATATGGCCATATACAGTGCTTACATGGCTCTGTAGCACACCTACACAGGATTGTAACGGTACCTTTGTCTTTGTCTTTAGACTTGCACCAGCAGGAAAAACGAAGTTTAAAGGGAATCTATCACCTATTTTGACCATATAAAACTGTTAACATAGCAATGTAGAATAAAGTACCTTCTTACCTACATGTGTCTTCTTTCTTTTATTCAACTTTTCATTCTTATAAAAAAAACAATTTTTCTGATATGCAAATGAGGTTCCAAGGTGCCCAGAGGGGCGTTATTACTCTGCTCTAGTGCCCAGTAATGCCCCCCCCTGCAGTGCCCAGCCGGCCTTTTTTCCAAGCCCAGCACGCCTCCTAAGAAATAAATGTATTCCCACATACTCGCCGCCTCCCCACTACGTCATTTAATTTATTCATTGCACCATCGTGCTTCCTCCTCTCTTGGCCTACGGCGCCGCCCCTCCCGATTACGTAATTTAATGAATACATTTTAAACTTACATACAGAAAATATCTCCATGCACCAGGTGTGTATGTGCAGAGATATATGTCACACCTCTAATTAACTTATTTCCACTTGTGGACTGAGTATATAAAAAATAACTTTTACTATTAATCGCTAAAAGCATAGGTGGTTGCAGTGGGACGAAACAAAAACATACATACATATATACACTATATTGCCACCATCTGGGGCCGCGGTAAGATAGTTATGGGTAGATCTTACCCCGTCCTGTAGACACACGACCAGTAGACAGTGGGTGGCGTCAGTGCCCTGGTATGATAAATGGACACTGGTGACCAATGCTTCTGTGGGTATGGCAGTCTGGACCCTCCTATAATGCCCTAGTCTAGAGCCCTCCCTATATGGATGGTTAGGGGCTATCCTCATAGACCTGCTTCAATGACACAGAGAATACGGAACCTGTCCCTGTAATGGGGCCTAGTCCCTGTAAAGCCCTTACTGTATAGCCCTACATGCCATGTTTCATTCCATAGAATTGGAACTCATCAGGGGCTTATTGAAGTCAAAGGGTTTCTACAAAAAACACAGAAAAAGACACGCAAAAAGACCGCGGTCACTAAATATGCTTAGTCATATAGACATTCAAAAGAAGTTATTGAGTATGTACCTCTACTTACTACTTTAGATAAGTTTTCTTTCCTTGTAGATTGGAGGGTGTACGGATCGTCAGTGGTACTTGTCCCTACAGGGTATGGGAAAGTGTTCCCCAAAAATATCCTCGCCTCACCGCAAGATACCAGGAGTGCGTAGATACAGCATGATGCGCCCAGACACTGCACGCTCGTATACCATCTCAAATGCCGGACGGCAGATTTATTCAGTACGATCATTTAATATGAATTTGTTTGGCAGGTTTCTCATCAATACATGTATCCGCACAAGGTTAGTTGTGGGATGCAGATGGAAGGAATATGAAAAAGGTTATGGTCCTACATCCATTAGGTCATTCAGAATTACGTCATCATCAGTGGTTACTCAAATAAAGCAAGTGAAACTCTGTTGCTCATTGAGGCCATACAGTCTTCAAATAAAAATCCATCTTGCCTCACACTGGAGGATTCTCTTATCACAATCGCCACATCTTAGTGGTGGTTTCACTTTTTCAATGCCCAATAAAGGAGAGGCAACCTCGAGTCCCCCACCATGTTCAGTCCGTACATGGCGCGAGCCATAGGTGTCCCTACAATTATTGATGTCACTTATATGCTCCCCGATCCTCCTTCTTAGTTCCCTCTTTGTTTTGCCAAACTATCCTTGTTACAGGAGCATGTTAGTTTATAGACAACTCCTGTAGTCTTGCAGTTAATCAGGTCCTACTTGATATACGTTTTCCCCGTATTACTGCTCCTAAAGGATTTTCCACCTTGCATGTACTTACAGGCTACGCACCCACTACATCTGTAATTACCATGAATTCCTCTTTTCAGCCAAGTTTTAGGTGCTGGTATAGGGGAAAAATTACTATTCACCGTCCAATCACGTACACTTTTTCCCCTCCTGTATGTTATACTTGGATGTTCTTTATGGTAGCACAGATGTCAGGTCCATCCTAAGTACATGCCAGTGTTCGCAATTATTTATCTTTTGCCAGTAGAGGCCTCATTGAATGTACTAATCAGGCGTATCTCTTGTGCCTTTGTTTAGAGAAACATTGTCACTGCTTGTTGTCTTCTTGGGGGTAAGAAGGGAGCTACGGTCATACGGGCTTTTGCAGCCTGATAGGCTGGTGTTAACGTGCCAATAGGGTAACCCCGATCCATGAATCGTTTTTTTTCAGGGGGCTGCTTGTTTCTGAAATTCTGGTCTTTGGAGCAATTCCTCCTTATCCTTAGATCCTGACCTCGAGGAATCCCCCCCTGGAGGGGGAAAGGGTGACAGCTGTCCCACCTCAGGAGGGAATTCGTTGAGGTCGGCTTACGGAATATTGTTGTTTCAAGACTACCGTCTTGATTTTTTATAATTGAGGATGTCCAAAAATGGCAACTGTTTCTCGTTCACACTCTGAAGTGAAAGTAGGCCAATCTGATTCTATTGAGACCAGTTGTCCATTCGGAAAAATACTTTGAACAGCTTATCCAGATGACCAGCACGTCACATATAATGTGCCCATATCTGGACATTTTGGACTTCACGGATTGTCTCATCACAAAAGACAAGAGTGTCTTCCCACCAGCCCAGGAGCAAATTTGCATAAGATGGGGCACATGAACACCCCATCGCGGTGCCCCTGAGCTGGTAGTAAAACTTGCCATTAAAGAGGAAGTAGTTTCTTTTAAGTACAAACTCAAGTAACTGTAGAACCAGGCTATTGTGTGCCACAAATTGGCATCCGCGTGTGGATAAAAAATGTACCACTGCATGTAGGCCCCATTCATGTGGGATCGATGAATATAGGGCCTCCACATCAATGCTGCCTAGTATGCACCCATCCTCTAGATGTATACCCTCTAGCTGTTTCAAGAGGTCTCCTGTGTCCCTGACGTATGAGGGAAGTGATTGTACAAAGGGTGATAACATTTTATCTGCTATTTATGCCCAAAACTATCGGACGCCCTTTGAGTGGGTCATACCCCTTATGTACTTTCGGGAGACAGTAGAATGTTGCTATCTGTGGGTGCTGTGGGAGGAGAAAGTCATATTCACTCTGATTAGTTTATTCTTTTTTGCTGTGTCTAATATATTCCTGAGTTCTTGTTTGTATTTTACCGTGGGGTCCCCCTCCAAAATTTCGTAGCAATCACGCGGGGCCAGAAGTTTTTCACACATTGTTTTCTAACTATCTTTGTCCATGATGACAGTGTTTCCCCCTTATCGGATGGCTTGATAGTTATATTCATGTTTTGTGCTAGGCTCTCTAATGTCCGTGATTCCTCCTGTGTACAATTGTCACAACCAGACAGCTGAGAAGCTCTGACAGAGGTCTTTCAGAACCTCCTCCTTGACTTTGTTGTGGTATTCAGTTTCTCATCTCGTTAGCCTCTCTCAGCTGTCATGTGTTGGACTAATTGCTTCCCTTTAAATTCCTCCCCAGAATGCTTTTCTGGGCGGCTTATATTTCTTCCTGGAGTGTGTGTGCACGCTGGTCTTGTTCTCCTGTCTGCAAAAGTTAAGTGTTGAACATTTATCTGTTACTTTCTGTTTGCTGGATCCCAGGTGACCCTGACTCCCTCCGTATCTTGTGTAGGGAGCCAGTGGTCGTGTCCCCTCACTATCGTAGGGTGCTCAGGGGTTATATAGTCAAGGTACGTGGATATGCAAACCTCCACCATTCGGATCTTTGCATAGGCTGAGCAACCAGGGAAAGTGCCAGGTCTTCTGCAGGGGTCCCCCCTTGGTTCCTTAGTTTTTGGATCCAGCAAGTCATTTATGCATGTTGCTTTGCCTTGTTTCCTGTACACCGTCCGTGACAACAATTTGGCGGGGCAGAAAATGAATAAATAAAATAAATGGATACATTTTCCCTGAAATAGAGGCAAACAAAAAAATACATACTCACCTCATCCATTGGCTTGCGAAGAGGCTGCCACAGCCATCTTGACTGAATATACTATGCAAAATATTGCGAGGTGACGTATGACATCACCACACTGGCCAGTGTGATGACATCATCACGTCACTTTCAATCAAGATGGCCACGGCAGCCTCTACATGATTAAATGGATACAGTGAGTATTATAACTTTTTTTCACCGGATTAACCACTGAAAGCCCTCATTCAGACGACCGTATTAATGGGTCCGCAACCGTTCTGCAATTTTCTGGAACAGGTACGGACCCATTTATTGCAAAAGATGCAGACGGCACACGGTGTACAGAAGTTCCGTTCTGCAGCCCTGCAAGAAAGATAGAGCAAGTTTAATTTCTATCATAGTGCCGGCCATGTGAGATAGTGATGGATGAGCATCGGCTGGGACGTTTCGCGAACGCGCGTTTGAGATCAAATGTTCGCAAACCGCGTGTTCGCGGCAGGCCCCATTGACTTTAATGGCAGGCGAACCTGAAGAACCTTCAGGTTATATTTGCAGCCACCAAATACTTACTAGAAGTCCACAATAATCCCACACCATGGACAGTTACATACCAGCGGGGGATTATTGGCAAAAATTCCCACAAAAAAATATGTATTTTATACAGGGGCCATTTTTATGCATCTTAAAGGGAAACTCTCAAAATGTGCCCTGCTGATTTTAGGCCCCAAAAATTAGGCATTCACCTGACAGAAAATAACTTGTGATGATGTGGCTGGAGGTACATTATGCGGTCACTGGATACAAATTTTACTGTAGGCCTGCACAGGCCCCAAAAATTAGGCATTCACCTAACAGAAAAGAACTTGTGATGATGTGGCGGGAGGTACATTAGGCGGTCATTGGATACAAATTTTACTGTTGGACAGTACAGGCCCCAAAAATTAGGCATTCACCTGACAGAAAAGGTATTTTATGCCTCTGTATATACATAAGACAAGGACCATTCTTTGTTCTGGGTGAGTTGGCGGATATGTGTAGGCTGGCATGAGGAAATTCAATTACATGTGGTCGTCACACGTGTTGAATTCCTTAGAGATCCATGCCTCATTCATTTTTAGAAATGTGAGGTAGTCCACACTGTCATGAACTAGGCGAGTGCGCTTATCGGTCACGATCCCCCCTGCTGCGCTGAACATCCTTTCGGACAGGACACTAGACAAGGCGCAAGCCAAGAGTTCCATGGCAATTGTGCCAGCTCTGGCCACAGGTCAAGCCTTCACACCCAGTAGTCCAGGGGTTCCTCGCTTCTCAGAGCGTCCACATCGGCTGTTAACCCGATGTAGTCAGACACCTGTTGTTTTAGGCTTTCCCTGAGACTGTATTCGGAGGGAGGCTGTCGATGGGTTGGCTGCAAGAATGATCTCATATCCGAAGTGACCAACACATCTTCAAACCGCCCTCTTATTGCAGGCGCGGAAGGATTGGTACCCGCACCTGTTTTGCTGTGGGTGGAAATTCCTCTTCCAGCGCTCTCAACAAAAGAATGCAGCATCTCTCGCCGCATGGCCTGGAAATGCTGCATTCTGCCAGCCCTCTGTGATGCTGGTAACATTTCCGCCATTTTGTGTTTGTACTCAGGGTCTAAGTACGTTGCCACCCAGTACTTGTCCTTGCGCTGTATGCTTTTGCACTAACTTGGAAGCGGTGGAGCGCCCTGGCTCCTGCTCATCACCCAGGAGAATGTCGTCCTTGGTCTCCTCCCCCATCCACGGACAACACCAGGGATCCCCGAAAAGTTTAAAATCAACCCTCAAAGCCTGCTCATCTTGCTGCTCCTCCTCCTCCTCCCCCAGCCACCATCCTCCTCTGACTCTTCTTCAGACTCCTGCTGACTTGTCTCAGATGGAGTAGCCCCCCTGGAAATTCATTCAGCATTGCGACATCCTCATCCTCCTGCTCCTCGACGGCTTGATCAATGACACAAAGCAATGCATGCTCCAGAAAGAAGGCATAAAGTACAATGTCACTGATGGCGCTCTGGCTGCGACTGACCAGTTTGGTGATCTCATCAAATGGCCGCAGAAGTCTGCATGCGTCGCCCATGAGCAGCGACTGTCGCGGTAATAAGAAACCAAGCTCCCCAGAACCTGTCCTGCTGCAGAGTTCGTACAGGTAGTAGTTAACGGCACGTTACTGCTGGATCTTCTAAAATGGCTAGGGATTTTTCTGGCCTGCCGCAAGACGTCCTGGACCCCGGGGTATTTGGCAACGAATCGCTGCACGACTAAGTTCAGGACGTGTGCCATGTACAGGACGTGTGTTATTTTGCTGTGTTTCAGAGCTCTTAGCAGATTGGCACCGTTGTCGCACACCACTTTACCAACTGTCAAATTGAGCAGGGTTAGCCACTGATCGGCCTGTGACCGCAGAGCTGAAAGCAGTGCAGGACCAGTGTGGCTCTTGGCTTCCAGGCACAACAGCCGCAGCACAGCATGACAAAGTCTCACCTGGCATGTCGAAATGGGTTCTGGGGAGCTTGGGGGGGCACAGCGGAAAAGGCGGTAGCAGTGGAAAATGAGGAGTCAGCCGAGGAGGAGACGGAGGATGGAGTAGGAGGAGAAGAAGAAGAGGCAGGCATGGCGGTAACACCAAATCCACACGGGAGCCACGGGTTACATGCTTGAAGGCTGTCAGAAGGTTCACCAAGTGGGCAGTAAAAGTTATGTAGCTTCCCTGCCCGTGTTTGCTAGACCAGGTGTCTGTAGTCAGATGTATCTTGGCACCGACACTGTGTGCCAGAGATTTATTCACTTGCCGCTGAACGTGGCCATAAAGCTCTGGGATGCCCTTCTGGGAGAAATATTGGTAGGCCAGGTGCCTTTATAAGGCAGTTGTCCCTAGGTGAGTGTTGGGCTTACCAAGACTTATGTGTTGACACAGGCTGCAGATGGCAACACTAATGGCAGCAGCTGACACGTTAAAAAAAAGCCCACACTGCGGAGCCATGTGCCGGCGTCCTGGGAGCGCCAGATGTGACCGTGCATGGTAGATGGCTCGCTCCAGATACATTTGCAGTTTGCTTTTCGCCTCCTGTGCCCTGCAAACTCTTTCTGCTTCTCCTCCTTTCTTGCTCTCTGCTGCTTTGTCTCTCCCTCTGAACTCCCCTCCTCTTCCTCTCTTGTGGGCACCCACGTGACGTCCATCGACACATCATCATCGGCACCTTCACCACCACTGACATTAGAGATCTCAGAGTAGGCAGCAACAGCGGGGACCTCCCTCCTTGGACTGATCTGGGTACTGTCGTCAGACCGCTGGGTGGCCGCCGTTTCTACCTCCTCTTCCTCATCTGATGTGAATAATGGCTGCGCATCGGTAAGGTCTGGGAATGGATAGGAAAATAATTCTTCTGACTCGAGTGGAGGGGCTATGGTGGTGGTGTCTTTGGGGGTACACACAGCAGAGAGTGAGGAGGGTGCTGATACAGAGGATGAGGAGGGTGCAGAAGGCTGAATGAGACCCTAAACTAACTCTGGTGCATCCTTTGAAGTAATAGCACGCTCCTTCACCAACTTCCCACTTAAGCTTCGGCCTGGTGCACCTGCCCGACCCCTGCCACCCCTGCGGAACGGCCTGCCTCTTCCTCTGCCTGTCATTTTCAAAATGACCCTGTGCCTAAGTCCCTAGAGAAGAGCAGTTTTTGTGCAAGCAGGTATATTGCAGGCCTCAATCAATATTTGATGTTAACAGGTATATCAAACCCCTTAAGTATTTTGTGGAAGCAGGTATATCGCAGGCCTCAATCAAAATTTTGAGGAAGCAGGTATATCAAACCCCTTAATCAGTATTTTGTGGAATAAGTATCTCGCAGGCCTCAATCAATATTTGGTGGAAGCAGGTATATCAATCCCCTTAATCAGTATTTTGTGGAAGCAGGTATATTGCAGGCCTCAATCAATATTTGGTGGCAGCAGGTATATCAATCCCCTTAATCAGTATTTTGTGGAAGCAGGTATATCGCAGGCCTCAATCAATATTTGGTGGAAGCAGGTATATCAAACCCCTTAATCAGTATTTTGTGGAAGCAGGTATATCACACCCCTCAATAATTTTTTTGCCACAACGGTTATATCACACCACCCTGTTTATTTGGGGCAACAGGTATATCGCAGCCCTCAATCAGTATTTTGTGGAAGAAGGTATATCACACCCCTCAATCAGTTTTTTTGGGGGGCAACAGCTATATCACACCCGTTGCAGTTAGTTGTTCCAATAGCTTTTGTCCATCTGTATAGCTGCGGTATTACAGCAAAACTGCACACAACTGCTGCACAATACAAATGCACTATAATATACTTTCTATGTTAGCAAGTATATTCTAAGTATATCACACCCCTCAGTATGTCACACCTATTGATAGCACACCTATACCAGTCCTTAAAAGGACTTTTGTGGCCCTATAAGCTAGCGTTTGGTGTCCCTAACAGCCTGTCCTTGCTCCACAAAGCAACCTCTCTCTACACTGGCAAAACACTGTAAAATGGTTGCCAGATCGGCTTCTGTGATAGGGTGTGTCCATGTGCTGAAACTTATCAATTGGCTGTCCTGTCTCACCTGATGGATGTGTCATGGGTCATAGTTCGGTGCAATGCAAAAGAATATGGCGCCGGTGGATATCGCCATATGTTCGCATGTACGGCGAAACGAGAACGTGCAAAGTTTGCCGCGAAACGACCGCCGGGCGAACCGCAAGCCCATCTGTAATGGTAAGTCCACAAAATGCGGAACACACACGGCCGGTATCCATGTTTTGCAGATCAGCAATTTGTGGACCACAAAACATTACAGCTGTCTCACATATTCCCCTTTGCAATTCTAACTGTTCGGAGCGATTCAATATTGAATCGCTCCGAACAGTTAGAATTGCAAAGGGGAATATGTGATTATGATGATGATTATTCTGTTTGAGCCCCAAAGGACTTTAAAAATTTATATCACTTGTGCCATATATATACGGATTTTTAATTGAGGTTTTTATATATATTTTTACATTATGTATATTTATTAATAGAAAGCAACCTGGTAGCAATGTTTCCTTCATTGCAAGCACTGTTGATAGCAATATGATGAAGATACAGAAAAAATGCATCTGTTGCGGAAAAACCGCATGAAAAACGCATTAAAATCGCAACACATGAAAAAGATATTCCAGTCCAGGTTTTGAAAGTACCTGTGGCAATATAAAAGGAAGTGATGTGTCAGCAGAGATATAGCCACTGAGGAAGGGGAGGGAAGTCCCCGAAACGCGTCTGGCGTTATATCCCTGCGTTAAGTTAAAATCCGGATATGAGTGAGATCATTTAAATCATCGCATTGAATTTGGAGCGCTCCATTCTTTCATCTAAGTGTGAGTATCATCTCACTGGAAGACCGCAACAAAGATACCAAGTCCCGCGATACTTCGGGAGAGATCACGTGACAGACATCGAGGACTGAGGACGCCGGAAGCGAATGCAGCCGAGCGGTGCAGTAAGCTGAACAACGGGATTGCCGGATACTCTGGTTGCATACCGGTAAGCGAATTTCCCCACAGCATTGAGCACCTGAAGACATTAAGGTCCTCAACACTCCACAAGGTCTGAATTGCATTCTTTGCGGTGAAAGGGTAATTAACAGACGAACTTTGCGATAGTATTACCTGCATTTAAAGGGACATTGCTCTAAACATCAAGTGGATGTCCATATCTTGCATCTAAAGGGACATTGTGGTTATCGCTACCACAGAATCTGTTCATAAAGATCACACAGGTGCAATATTGGAATTATATTTAGGCTATAGGATATCCTATTTATCAAGCCGTGCAATATATAAAGGACTCTTTTCATATAGGGTTCTACCACCAGTGGACTGCTGTCTATATTTTATATATATATTTTTTTTTATGTGATTGATATTTCCGGATATTGTATTTTATCAGATCGTTTTATTATATGTTGTATTATTTTTGCCGCTTAATCTCCATTGCTGAGCTAGTGGCTATTAAATGCTTTTGATGTGACCCACATAGTGAGTGCCAGTTGTCTTTCTATCCATTTTCTTTTAAAGGGAACCTGTCACCTGGATTTTGGGTATAGAGCTGAGGACATGGGTTGCTAGATGGCCGCTAGCACATCCGCAATACCCAGTCCCCATAGCTCTGTGTGCTTTTATTGTGTAAAAAAACAGATTTGATACATATGCAAATTAACCTGAGATGAGTCAGAGCTTGAAAATATGACTCTTCTCTGCTCACACAAGTAAGATATGACTCTTTTATGTTAATTTGCATAAAAGGCGGGAAGTACAAAAATGCATAATACTTATTGAATTCGAAAGATTTCTCAGCTGAGGGGTCTGGTAGACTTGTGAGTTTATTACTTTCACATACTCGTTAGTATTTCTGGTTTTGAGATCCAGCAGCGGGTCTCAAAACCGGAATTAAGCAGATCTGTGCCATTTAATACATCCAGATGCTTCCGTTTCGGCTGGATCTGGTATAAAAATCATTGGTGTAGGACCGAGTTGGTGGAAGTGGGTTTCCTAAAAATGGTAGTTGACAATTCATCAGTACCCTTTCTAGAGATAGAGATGTCAAGGAAGGGGAGAGTATTTGGATTGGACTTATGTGTAAATCGGAGTCCTATATTGTTGCTATTTAGCTCATCCACAAAGCCTGAAAAATATGATTTGGTGTCGTTCCAGATGACAAAAATGTCATCGATATAACGGGCCCACAAGGCTATAGGCCCGGTACTCGACGACATTTCATTAGAGAAAACACTGGTTGTTTCCCAGCCCAGGAGCAAATTAGCGTAGGGTGGTGCGCAAGAACAACCCATCGCCGTGCCCCTGAGCTGGTGGTAAAGCTTTGTACCAAAAAGAAAGAAATAATGCGTGAGCAGGTACTCAAGAAGTCTCAAAACAAAATCGTTATGTATAGAGTACTTGACAGCCCCTCATGCTGAGGAAATAACCTACTACTTTAAGTCCAGCTGCATGTGGAATAGATGAATATAAAGCTTCAACATCTATGCTCCCTAAGATGGCCAGAGCCTCGATGGTGACACCGTCTAGTCTCTTAAGCAGGTTCATAGTGTCCCTGACATATGATGGCAGGGACACTACGAAGGGCATTAGGATTTTGTCTATATATACCCCAAGATCCTGGCTGATACATCCAACCCCAGAGACAATTGGCCTCCCTTTTAGGGGAGTCGTCCCCTTGTGGACCTTCGGCAGGCTATAGAATGTAGCATTCACTGTGTATTTAGGGTACAGAAAGTCCTCCGCGGAAATTAACTTTTTAATTCTCGCATCCTGAAGGATGTCACTGAGTTCTAACAGGTACGGTTCGGTCGGATTTGATAGTAATATTTTATAACTATTTTTATCCCGTAGAATCTGCTCACACATAGCTCTATAGTCAACGAAATCCATGATCACTGTGTTACCCCCTTTATTGGAGGGTTTCACAGTGATCGAAGGGTCATTTTTAAGGGCAGTAATGGCCTCCCATTCCTCCTTAGTACAGTTATTAGACAGGGGGAATGGTGACACTTTTTTTTAGGTCTGCAGACACAAGTTGGAGGAAAACATCCAGACAATATATATCACTGGAGGGAGGCATCTTAGTGCTTTTATTTCTGAGTGTGGTGAATGGACCCACACCAGTTGAACCACCATCTGTTTCCTCCAAACTGTGTAGCAACCTAACGTCAGACAATAGACTTAAAGGAATCCCCAGTTCCTGGCACTGACGCTCATCCATATTTTATTAAAATTTGTGCCACCTGAGTTTACGGATGAAAAGATGTAAATCTTTAGTCAAGGTGAAGGCATCAAAGCGGCGTGTGGGAACGAAGGATAAACCTTTACTGAGGACAGTCATTTTGGTACAATTCAATGTTCTATGAGATAAGCTAATTACTTCGGGGCCTGTTGTTTCCGTGTCCTGGATCTGTTTCTCAAGGGGTATGGGGTCGCTTGATCTAAAAAACTCTGTGATTGTCCTTTACCTCTACCCCCTCTCCCCCTACCCCTTCTATATGGGTTTTTGTTTCTCCTAGTGGATGTGCTTATTTGCTCACGTTCGCTGTCTGAGAGGTCGGTCTCAGTGGTAGACAATTCCGAAACCACCTCTCTGACAGTGACCTTCTCCTTGAGAACAGAGTACGCCTTGTTCTCTTTAAATTCAGCAAGGTCTTTGGTAAATTGCCTGTGCTTCCGTTCTCTAAGGTAGAATTGATACTTTTCTATGGAAGCCTGCAATTGTTTTTCTTTATTATTGAAGTCAGAGTCTTGGGTAAAGGTTTTTGTAACTTCAATCTGAGCTTTCAGTCTTTCTCCAAGACTTTCAAGATTGATCATCTCCTCCTCAAGCAGCAGACTCATAAATTTAAGTGAGCTGGCGGTGGCTAATTGTTCCCACTGGTTACCAAAACCGGGCCTCCTCTGTCTGTTAACAGGGGTAAGTGAAATTCTTAAACCCCTCGGAACAATGCCATGTTTTATATAGTTATCCAGACTTTGCACTTCCCACCAGATAGAGAGATATTTTTTATATAATTTATTTAACTCTTTAAAAGCAGTTTTAAAGGAGGGAGTGAACTTTTTTTGCACATACGACTTGTCCGAGAAAACCTCCCTCGCCTCATCAAACCATGTGTCTGTGTTAAGGACAACAGTCAAAAAACCTGCCATGCCAGAAAGATACAATATGTATATAACAATATAGATGACAAATCTAGACCACCTGAGTCATACAGAAAATTGAGATAAGTGATCAATTTAAAACTTAACCTTTAATGGAGTTCATGAGCAGATGTGGCTAATGAGCAGCAGCACTTGTCTGCAGTCTCCATTACCACAGTCCCACATCACCACAGTCTGTCCTGTCTGTCCTCTCTGTACTTCATGTCTCCTCATGAACTCCATTCCCACAGAGATTCAGCTGAAGATCTTATCAGCTGTATTCAGGACCATAATCCCTGACAAGTAGGATAAGTGGATGAAGCAGTTCTTTATCTCACTGCTGTGAAGTAACTTGTCCTTTTGTGTGATTAGGACAGGTCTTGTGTGTACTAATAGGACGGCGGCCATTTTATTTCTCCTAATGAATGCTCCCTAGACAAAACGAGCCATTATAACTAATGAAAGGTATTTGGGAATATTTTTATAATAAAAGGAATATTTACGTATTTTAATTTTCTTAATTACCGGAGAACCCCTTTAAGACCGGCCACTTAGATGCCGGTATTAATTGTGCTTGCGCTGCTGAAGGAAGTGCTAAAGTTATGTGGAGACGCAGGCTTCCTAGCTGTCTTACATTTAGACTATTTTCTACTCCTAAATCAGGCGTAGAAAATTGTAAATTAGAAGAAGCTCGTGGCCCATCACCTTCCCCACCCATGCCACGCCTACTTTTTTAGACGTAGCGTAAGTGGGGTGAAGTTGCAGATTGCAGCGCAAAGGCCTTAGTTTGCGCCAGAAATACGCCTAGTATAGGCGTATTTCTGGTTAATAAATGACCCCCAGAATTTTGATGTTCTAAATCTATTGTGCTGATTACTTTTGAGCAGCCACAGGATCACACATGGTATATTTCTGAACTTAGTTACCGATTCTAGCAGTTTTTCTCAAATTAATTAGATCAAGCATTAGTAGCCTAGTTATGCCTGCTCTGCAAGCAAAGGTGACCACATCTGCATCCACAGTGAGACTAAGGTCTAATTCACACTTCAGTGAATCACAAACGTATGCTGTCTGTGTTTCCCATGGACAACACATGTACCCATTGACTTTTAGGCTAGGGCTACACTGCCACATGTGTCACGCAAAGTTGCGTAACATAAAGGGAAAAACTACACTGTGACGTGTCTGCGGCACGACATTTGCACAGAATTTTCGACTGTCTGCAGTCGCAATATTTCGCAGTACAAGACCATTCACTATCAGTATAAAAAATGTTGCACGACTTTTCTGCGACAAGAAGTTGCACAACACGTGTTGCAGTGTAGCCCTAGCCTAAGGCCTCATGCACACAACCGTTGTTTTGGTCCGCATCCAAGCCACAGTTTTTGCGGCTTGGATGCGGACTTCGTGTGCTGTCTGCATCCGTTGCTCTGTTCCGTGGTCCGCAAAAAAAATATAACCTGTCCTATTCTTGTCCGTTTTGCAGAAGAGAATAGGCAGTTATATCAATGGCTGTCCGTGCCGTTCCGCAAATTGCAGAACGCACACGGACGCCATTCGCAAAACACACAATGGTCGTGTGCATGAGGCCTAAATGTGTTTGTTCATACATCACTGTGGATCAGGGAAAAAATCATTGTGACTTGCACTACTTTGGTCTGTGAAACGGACCAAAAAAAAAAACATTGAAGTCGATGGGTGCATGAAAAACCACTGACAGAACACGGATGGCATCCATGTTTGGTCCGTTTATCTCTGACCACTGGTAGGAGATGCTCTGGAAATTAATTTTCAGCCGAACAGTGTCCACATGGAGGGCAAAAAGTGGACACATGGACCAAACACTTTATGGAGGAAACATGGACGGATTTTCCACAGACCTCAAACATACCGTACACGGAAATGTGAACAAGGCATCAAAGGAGAGGTGGCTGCATTTGGCTGTTTCTGTAGCTGCTAACAGAGAGAGCCATCTTTCGATTAAAGGGGACCTGTCACCTCTAAAGGCATGCATGGCTATTTCGCCTGTCAAAAAGACAGGCCTCTCAGCAGAACCAGACAGACCTCAGGAAAAGTCAGTCAGTGCCAATTCATCATGCAACAGATCCAGGAGAGCACTGTGACTTCCATTATATAAAGGGAACATAGCCATAATCTCCTCCTTGATGCCATTGCCACTGCCTGCCATTGCATATATACCATAGGTCAGGGAACCACTATTCTACTGGTAGGCGGGGGTCCCAGAGGTGAAACCACCATCTATCAGATATTTGTGGCATCCTGTGGATATGCCATACATCAGAAAATATTTTAGTACATAAATTCTCATTGCATGTTCTGCACCTCTATTTAAAGCACTCTGAAAAGATGTAGTGATTGAGATGTTTTCCACTGTTATGTGGGTACCTTGTGTTAAAAAAACAAATTTTTTCATTATTGCATTGTACTCATTTTGAGCTCAAAATCATTTCTTCAATTGGTCTTTTTTTTAGCCCCTTTCTCTGTACATCCTTGAGATTCTCTAAAAGCATGCTTTGTGCTTTTTTTGTGTTCCACCAAGAAGCACATCTGATGGCTCCTGATCTCTGACCCTATAGACATTTATTATAGCTCAGTTCTTATCTTACTGATAAGAATGTGGGTTAAATAAGTGTTTTTGACCTCTTAGTAATTTAGAGATAAGGGTTATTAGATGACACAAAGTGAAAGTACAATTTCTACAGCTAGGCAGAAGTTAACCCTTTATGACAAAGCTGCTGAATATTTTTAATAAAGACCAATTGAAAAAAGTAGCACACCAACAACAATTTTTATTCTTGCCAGTGACTGTTTGTGAGCTGTCCCCTCCCTTCTGACCAACTCTCTTATTTCCAACTGACACAGGACAGGAAGTTAGTTACTTCTCTTTTCATTTCTATTACACGAACATTGAGGCTGCTATAGGCTGCTATATACATAGATGAAATGGCTTCCTGTCCACGCGTAAGATGCTGTGTTATTTGGAAAGTCAGAGTACTGGTCACATGGCACAGCTGAGGATCAGAAGGGAGGTTATAACTCACAAATACATTCTCTGGTAAGAAGTTTACCTTCACTACAGTTTAGATCATGTACCTTTCTAACAGGTCAGAGAATAAGCTTCTTTAACCTCTTTAGGACACAGGGCGTACAGGTACGCCCTGATGTCCTAGTATAATTTAGACCTGCGGTTTGCGGCTTTTCATATTTCGTGCGGCGGTGGTGCCATCGGGTCCCCGTTTCGGCTGTAGGGGGGCCCGATGGCATGGAAGGCAGCGCAATGCCTTCCTGAGGCATCGGCGCTGCCTTCCTGTGACGAGCCTGTGAGATCCAGCCCCCTCGATCTCACAGGCCGGAAGCTGTATGAGTAATACACACAGTATTACTCATACAGCCAATGCATTCCAATACAGAATATGGAGATACTAAAACATAATTTTTTTGTTTTAAAAAAAGCTGTTATTGTGTAAAACTTACCTAAATAAAAAAAAGTATACATATTAGGTATCGCCGCGTCTGTATCGACCGGCTTTATAAAAATATCACATGACCTAACCCCTCAGATGAACACCGTAAAAAATAAAAACTGTGCTAAATAAACCATTTTTTGTTACCTTACATCACAAAAAGTGTAATAGCAAACGATCAAAAAGTCATATGCACCCCAAAATTGTGCCAATCAAACCGTCATCTCATCCCTCAAAAATCATATCCTACCCAAGATAATCGCCCAAAAACTGAAAAAACTATGGCTCTTAGACTATGGAAACACTAAAACATGATTTATTTTGTTTCAAAAATGAAGTCATTGTGTAAAACTTACATAAATAAAAAAAAGTATACATATTAGGTATTGCCGCGTCCGGATTGACCGGCTCTATAAAATTATCACATGACCTAACCCCTCAGATGAACACTGTAAAAAGATAAAAATAAAAACGGTGTAAAAAAAGCAATTTTTTGTCATCTTACATCACAAAAAGGGTAATAGCAAGTGATCAAAAAGTAATATGCACCCCAAAATAGTGCCAATCAAACCGTCATCTCATCCTGCAACAAATGAGACCCTACCTAAGATAATTGCCCAAAAACTGAAAAAACTATGGCTCTCAAACTATGGAGACACTAAAACATGATTTTTTTTGTTTCAAAAATGAAATCATTGTGTAAAACATACATAAATAAAACAAATTGTATACATATTAGGTATCGCCGCGTCCGTGACAACCTGTTCTTTAAAAATACCACATGGTCTAACCTGTCAGATGAATGTTGTAAATAACAAAAAAAATATGCTGCCAAAACAGCTATTTCTTGTTACCTTGCCTCACAAAAAGTATAATATAGAGCAACCAAAAATCATATGTATCCTAAACTAGTACCAACAAAACTTCCACCCTATCCCGTAGTTTCTAAAATAGGGTCACTTTTTTGGAGTTTCTACTCTAGGGGTGCATCAGAGGGGCTTCAAATGGGACATGGTGTCAAAAAAACAGTCCAGCAAAACCGTATGGCATTCCTTTCCTTCTGCGCCCTGCCGTGTGCCCGTACAGCAGTTTACGACCACATATGGGGTGTTTCTGTAAACTACAGAATCAGGGCCATACATATGGAGTTTTGTTTGGCTGTTAACCCTTGCTTTGTAACTGGAAAAAAAAATATTAAAATGGAAAATCTGCCAAAAAAGTGAAATTCTGAAATTGTATCTCTATTTTCCATTGATTCTTGTGGAACACCTAAATAGTTAACAACGTTTGTAAAATCAGTTTTGAATACCTTGAGGGGTGTAGTTTCTAGAATAGGGTCATTTTTGGGTGGTTTCTATTATGTAAGCCTCACAAAGTGACTTCAGACCTGAACTGGTCCTTAAAAAGTAGGTTTTTGAAAATTTCTGAGAAATTTCAAGATTTACTTCTAAGGCCCCTTTCACACGGGCGAGTATTCTGTGCGGATGCGATGCGTGAGTTGAACGCATTGCACCCGCACTGAATCCTGACCCATTAATTTCTATGGGGCTGTGCATGTGGTGATTTTCACGCATCACTTTTGCGTTGCGTGAAAATTGCAGCATGCTCCTCTTTGTGCGTTTTTCACGTAACGCAGGCCCCATAGAAATGAATGGGGTTGCGTGAAAATCGCAAGCATCCGCAAGCAAGTGCGGATGCGGTGCAATTTTCACGCACGGTTGCTAGGAGACTATCGGGATGGAGACCCGATCATTATTATTTTCCCTTATAACATTGTTACAGAATGAATACAGAATGCATAGTACAATAGCGCTGGAGGGGTTAAAAAAAATGTAAAAAAATTTAACTCACCTTAATCCACTTGATCGCGCAGCCCGGCTTCTCTTCTGTCTTCTTTTTTGCTGTGTGCAGGAAAAGGACCTGTGGTGACCTCACTCCGGTCATCACATGGTCCGTCACATGATCTTTTACCTGTCACGACCATGTTTATGGCCGTGACTCCTTGGGAGCTGCATACAGTTGCCCGTGGTTTGGGTTGTTGTGTCAACCACAGCTGGAGGCATTTTGTTGTTTGCCTCAGGTGCGGTTGCTGCGGACAACAGGTATGTGTGCGGTTGCCTTGGAGTTGTGTGCGTGTATTTATGCACTTTTGTATGTCTGGTGTGCACTCTATTTTATGTTTGGTGTGCACTGACATCTTCCCTTCACTGTGGTTGCCCGTGGCAACGTTTGGTTGTATTGTGTACATGTGGTGGCAGTGTCCCGGCCTTCGGGCTGACTCCCAGGACATGGTTGCCACCCATGTCGTTGCCTGCGGCAACAGCCACAGTGTGTTCTTGGGTTGTTCACTTCCCCTTTAATTTGTGTTTCCCTTCCCTGGTGCTGGAAGGGTTAACTCCCTTCCCAGTGTGTGTGTGTGCTCTGGTTGTGTTTGTTGGGTGTGGCTACTTGGGCCTATAAAGCCTCAGTGTGTAGCACATGTCTGGGGGTTGCTTCAGCCATGCTTAGCTGGAGCAGCCTCCTGTGAATACCATCTGCCAGTGAGGGCCACCCTTGTGGTCATACTGTCACGGCTAAGGATGGGGAAAACCCTCAGCCGTGCGATGCCAGATGATGTTATGTGCTGCTTGACCAGGACGATAGTATTAGGGAGCAGGTCACCTCCTATCGCGTCCCTAAACTGACCCTGACTCCTATCCATATGAGTCAACCCTGAAGGTGGGAGGACTCATACACCGGATGCCTAGGGGTCCCTACTAGCCCTCAGGATTGTTTAAGTGGAATGTGTGGAATGTGATTGACAGGGCCAGGGAACGGAATCGTTCTCTGCTGGCCCTGTTTGAATTCCAAATCTCGCGCCTGCGCGGTACCTGTCTTTAATCGGCGCAGGAGCACTGAGAGGCGGCCGCTCTCTCAGCCGCTCCATCCTCAATGCGCCTGCGCCGATGACGTCACATCTACACCCGGCGCAGGCGCATTGAGGATGGAGCCGCCTCTCAGTGCGCCTGCGCCAATTAAAGACAGGTACGGCGCAGGCGCGAGATTTGGAATTCAAACAGGGCCAGCAGAGAACGATTCCGTTCCCTGGCCCTGTCAATCACAATGCGGAGGGGGCGTCATTAGGATCGGAGGATGCGGCTGCTACCAGCAAGTAGCCGCCCTACTTGCTGGTGGCAAGGTAATTTACATATTATAAAAATAGATTTTTATCAAATTCTACTGAACCAAAATGAATATTTAGCTTATGTATGCAGAGCTCGCAGTATAGGGATTATTATTAACAAAAAAAAAATAACGGTTTAGTGGGCTGACAGAAGCCCTTTAAGGCCTCATGCACATGACTATAAATTTTCTCAATATCTGATCCGCATTTTCTGCAGATTAGATGCGGACCCATTAATTTCAAAGGGGTCACAAAAAGATGACCTATTGTTTTCTGTTTTGTGGACAAGGATAGGCATTTTGATAATGGGGACCGCGGTAATCGGTGGATGCACCCGCCCGGTATCCGTATTTTGCATATCCACGGATTGCAGACTGCAAAATACATACGGTATTGTGCATGAGGCCTTAAATATATATCTTGTAGAAAAAGACATCTTCAGACTCTTGCTGAATAACCTCTTGCTGTTCTTTCAGAGATGTGGTATTGGGTTTTCCTATGGGCCCTCTTCTCCTCCCTCTTTGTCCATGGAGCAGCAGGAGTTCTGATGTTCGTCATGCTACAGAGGCACAAACAGGGGAGGCTGATATGTGTGGTGCTGGTCAGCATTGGGTTCCTGGCGTCTGTCACCGGAGCAATGATAACTAGTAAGTGTTATAATGTAGGCACAGATTACACATTGGGGATTATTAATAACGTAAAATGCTGAACCACAATTTTCATGAATTGTACTGTATTTGCTTTTATAGCCAAGGCAGAGTTTAGTCTAGAAAAGACATAAGACTGGGCACTTTGGACAGTCACTTGGGTCCATCTCCTGAAGATAGATTTATCAAAAGGTCTCCGTTGTTGGAAACCCCAGTGATCAGCTGCCATCTGGTTGGGGGATTCTGTAGAAAGTGTTCAGTATTCCTGCTGTGCTACCACATGGCGAAATGAAGTCTCTACTGAAACCAACAGCCTATCCATATAATGCACAGATGTGCCAGGTTCTCCAGAAAGAGACTGATATTATACTTACTTTTTTCTCAACAAATGACTCCCCTCTATTAATGCAAAATTCTCTTCTAAGAATAGCATTGTTTGGTTCATTCTATTTCAGAATAGATGAGAAGGGTAATTGATAATAGGCTTTCTAAACCAGAAAACCCCTTTAAACATGAGAAATGCATAATTGAGCTTTTGCATTTATTTCTAGTATTTTAGCTTCGATTATGATGGATGACAGATCCCATTGACTTGGCCTCATGCCACAGTGTGTCCACATCTGTCTGTCCATACCGCAGTCCCGCAGTCCTGTCCTTTTCTTGTCTGTTTTACGAAAGAAAATGGTGGCATGCATTTGCCTGGGATCTGTGGTTTGCAGATGGTCGTGTGCATGAGGACTTAAAATGGCCCCCTCAAGTTCCCATCAGGTCCCTATTTTTCTACACGAAAGAATGGTATAGCAGACTATGCCATTGTGGTTGTGAACAAGCATCTGATGGATTGGTTGCTAAAGGCAGTAGGATCATAACCTTCACAACAACGGTCATTAAATCACCACGTTTAAAACAACAAAAAGCTCTGGGTAATATAAATGCTTATTTCGGGACATGTAAGGAACAGTAAAGTCTGTTAATACCATAACAAGGTCTTACCTTTAGTCTTCTAAGGCTACTTTCACACTTGCGGCAGGACGGATCCGACAGGCTGGTCACCATGTCGGATCCGTCCTGCGGCTATTTCGCCGTGCCGCCGGACCGCCGCTCCGTCCCCATTGACTATAATGGGGATGGGGGCGGAGCTCCGGGGCAGCACGGCGGTGCACGGCGAAAGGCCGTCGGACTAAAATTACTGCATGTCAGGCTTTTTAGTCCGGCGGCTTTCGCCGTGCACCGCCGTGCTGCTTCGGAGCTCCGCCCCCGTCCCCATTATAGTCAATGGGGACGGAGCGGCGTTCCGGCGGCACGGCGAAATAGCCGCAGGACGGATCCGACATGGTGAACAGCCTGTCGGATCCGTCCTGCCGCAAGTGTGAAAGTAGCCTTAGGTTGCTTGAATGTATCTTCAAAAACAATGTTATTGTGACATAGATTGGTTAACATCTACTGCGACCACATCTGCATAAAAAAATTGATGTAATCTTTATATAAAAAACTGAATATAATATCTTATAATAACCCTATCTGCATTTATAATTCATTATATATTTAAATATATTAATAAATGTCCAGGAAAACATGAATAATAAATTCCTGTTTCTAGGTATAGCACACAAGCAAACTCAGTCCTAAAAACACATAATGCAAAGTTTGTCAAGGTGACAGAGAAATGCCCCATATGCTAATAGTACGCTAAAAACAGTCACACCAGTGTCATGCCAAGGAACACATCATTGCTAGAGTTCTATGTCTGGTTGGTCTAATGATGGCAACATGTAAAGGCATGGAAGTTACAATCATCTTCTGACTGGCTTTATGGATGTTTTCACAAATGGATTGATATTCATTCAATCATTATCTGGCATAGAGATTTTACATTGTGTTAAGAGTATTGTGGACACAACTTCATTGTGTGTTTACTATATTTTTCACTCCATATAAGACACACCTAGGTTTTAGAGGATAAAAATAAGAAAACATTTTTTTTTCATGATACCCCCAGTGTTGATCAGACCTCAGCTCAGACCCCTAATGTTATTCAGACCTCAGATCAGACACCTAATTTTATTCAGACCTCATATCAGACCACCAATCAGACCCCTCAATCAAACCCCCAATGTTATTGAGACCTCAGATCAGACCCCCAATGTTAGTCAGACCTCAGATCAGACCCCCAATGTTTTTCAGACCTTAGATAAGACCCTCAATGTTATTCAGACCTCAGATTTGACCCCCAATATTATTCAGATCTTAGATCAGACCCACAATGTTATTCAGACCCCTCAATCAAACCCCCAATGTTATTCAGAGCTTAGATCAGACCCCCAATGTTTTTCAGACCTCAGATCAGACCCCCCAAGTTTATTCAGCCCTCACATCCGACTACCAATGTTATTCAGACCTTAGATCAGACCACCAAATGTTATTCAGACCTCAGATCAGACCTCCAATATTAATCAGACCTCAGATCAAACAAAAAAAATCTACTTAACTCTCCTGCTTCGGATGCTCTTCGTGCCGCGTGTTGCTGTGACCCGACGTCACACAGCGTGAGGTCACAGCACAATGTGTGGCCCAGCAGAAGAAGACCAATGAGTAGTGAGTACTGCCTGCACAAGGAGAGCTGTATTCACCTCTCCCTGGTCCTACTGTACTAATGAGTGCTTCCATAATGAAAACTGTCATTAGTATTTCGCCCTTTAAGATTTACTGCCATTTTCCACCACTTTTACGTCTTATGGGGCACTTTCAGCAATAGAAAACACCCCTGAGCACATGTGAGCTCATTAGCATATTGCTTCAGCATCACAGGCACAGACAAGAGAAACAGCATTGTAATGTATGTCATGATCATGAAGCGTTAAAAAAATACCTAGTAAAATAAATAATATGGCAGGACACTACAGAGCAATGGCAGGAGGCACAGATAAGCCTCATGCACACATATGTGTCAGTATTGCAGTCTGAAAAACACAGATCCACAAATTACAGACACCTTCCGTGTGCAATTCACATTTTTCTCATTCCTATCAAGAATAGGACATGTTCTGTAATTTGCAGAAGGGAGATACGGACACGGACAGCACACAGATGATATCCGTATGCTGCCTCTTTGTATTTTTGCGGGCCCATAGAATGAATGGGTCCGGGTGCAAGACGCAAATGATAAGGATCAGACATGGATGCAAAATACGATTGTGTTCATGAGGCCTTACTTTTAATGAGGTGACCACATGCGCCATCTCAGTAGTTTAGAGATAAGGTTTATGGCACAAAGTGAAAGTACCAGTCATACAGTTAGAAAAACTGTTAACCCTTTGTGACTGAACAGCTCAATATTTTTAATAAAGACCAATTGGAAATATGATTTTTAGCCAAAAATAAGTTAAATGCAAATATAAAAAAATGGTCTCCAAAGGTATACATAGCCTTTAAACATTCAGCATTCATTGTGCCATGTTTTTTTTTTTAAATATCCACCTTAGAAAGATTGTTCACTTTGGAGTTATTGGGTCTCACAGCTGCAAGCTCCCGCAGTCAACATGCCCTAACAGTCAGCATTGAGTGGCCCTATAAAGAGGTTATCCAGAAGGAAAAAAATATCTAACTCGTGTCTAACTTGTTAAATGGCTTGAACTGTTAATATGCTTTATTTCTGAAAGGTGCACCTGACACTTCCATAGGAGACTATTGCTGTGTGTGAAGTCAACTGGTTGACTGGCTCATTTCAGTAGCTAAGCCCTATTCTCTGTCAATGCATTGGCCGTGACATTGAAGGAGGTTGGCTTAGCTATTAAAATGAGCCAGTCCCCTTCACACACACAACACTGGAAATTCTCTTTTTCTATGTTGAGACTGAGTCAGAAGTGGAGGAGCCAGGGACCAGCACTGACAGCTGGAGATTGGGGGCACCCTCTATCAATAAATTATATCAGTAAGTTATTTAAAGGGGTAATCCAAGACTTATAAAGACCTCAGAGTGTACCCGACCCGTGATGGGGTTTATACTTACCTGGTCCGCGCCGCAGGGTTCCAGCTCCATTGCTCCACAGCCGTCTCTGTAGCTCCATGATGTTCTAGCATCAGCATCCTGTTGACGGACGCCAAGAGACTGCTGCAGCCAATCAATGGACACAGTGGTGACCTGCCACCTGTGTGGCACGTGACCCAATGATCACATAGTGCCCATAAACAGGATGCTGATGCCAGAGCATTATTGAGCTGCTAAGATGGCCAGGGAGCAAAGGAGCCATAACCCAGCAACATGGACCAGGAGAGTATAAACCCCACAGTGGGTTGGCCACTCTCTGATGTCTTTTTAAGTCTTGGATAACGCCTTTAACATTTTGGACACAAGGAAAAATATTTTTTTTCTTCTGAATAACCCCTTTGATAATACAAATATGTCTCATTTGTGAATACCTTAATTTTTGGACTAAAATCTGTAATGCATTGGAAGATGGAGCCAGCTGGTATTTGTAGCTAAACCACAATGAGAGATTAGAAAGATTGTATACACTAGTGATTGGATTGTAATACTCTGGAAAGTATTTTTAAAATTGAGCTTGGTGAGTCACACGTTAGCTTAAAAATTCCTGTTTCCCCAGTGCTATTCTAAAAATAAGTAGATTTCAGCAACACTGAATTGCTTCTGTAATGTCTTCTGACCTTTAAAAAGTTTCACAATTCACACAAATGAAGGATTTTAAACAATAAAATTGCTGTAATGTATAAAAAACATGTAGATTGACTTAACTGCAGAAAATGTCCATGCTATTTGTAAATCATTGTCGTCAACTTTTGCCCAAATTAAACAGAACTAAATAAAAAAATAAAAATGAATTACAAAAAAACTATTAAATAAAAAATTAAATGCATTAATAAAATTAGATATTACCCATAAATGCTATAGCACAAACATCTTCCACATTGCAGAGATTGTTACCAGTCATCATCATCAATCTCATCTTCAGTGGGATTCTTAGTCTAATTTTCTCTATGTCAGACACATTTCAAAGGACAGGACAATTTCATAGGAGGTCAGTAATCCATCAGTATGTTTTTGACTTCTATGGAGGAAACCCATGTAAACACTGGGAAGAAGATACAGACTTCATGCAGATGTTGTACTTGGACTTAGGCCAAGCTAGCATGCACAGCTGTTTTTGGATTTCCCATAGAAGTGAATGGAGCTAACCAAAAATGTCCATTCACAGTGGCTGTGTCACCAGGTAGAATGGTGTTCTGGAGATGGACGTGGGTGTTCCGGAGGTGGGACCTGTAAAGACTACACACTTATCCTGTGGATTTGTCATAAATAACTAAGACTAGCAAACATGCAAAGCTAGTGGATGATATAAAATGGTCTACATACAGCGGCCTTGCTTCTCGCCTTAGAAGGCACTCCAGGACAGATCAAGGTTTGAATAGCCATCTACTCTTATGTTGATTGATAATATGTGATCTTTATCTTTTTTACAGGTGCAGCAGTTGCAGGCATATATCAAGTTGCAGGAAAGAACATGGCACCTCTAGAAGCTTTAGTGTTTGGCGTTGGGCAGACAGTGCTGACTGTAATCATCTCCTTCTCACGTGTTCTTGCCACACTATGAGACATTCAAACTGGAAGTATTTGAAGGAATGGATCTGTTCAGAAGGAAAGTAAATGCACATGTTTTATTATATACATAATGTTGTAGTGCGGACCACTACGCATTGTGTAGTAATAAATAACGATATGTTGAAGAGTGACCCTCAGGAGAACCTAACATTTAAAGGGAAGATCATCTCTTCTGAAAAAGTGGCTTCCGATTGCTAAGCTGTTGCACTATTAAAATGTCAAGCACCTCATGTGCCTCAATCCCAGGCAAGGAGCAGTACATTTTCTACAATGCTGTAGGGAGGCGCACCTTGCAGAACTGGTCTGGTCATCTAGTCCTCTAGTGTTGTAAGCATGGCAGTAGTGTGTACAGTGTTGTTCAGGAGATTTCATTATATCACACGAGATGAGATTTGTTAATTAGGATACCAAATAGTTACATAATCTTTTTGGGGGTATTCTGATCATCGGATACACACTACAGGAGGTTCTTCTGCGATACGGACACTGACATTGGAGACCCCAGAAGACTGTACCACTGCTGTGGATAAAAGGCAATGGTGAAAGGCTTATATGTGCCAAATTATTTTTGTAAGTCTTTTTTTTATCAGTTTAGTCTTAGATGGTGACATGCTGATTATTGATGTCATGATCATTTAGAAAGTGATAAATACTTAGCAGTGAACCTTGAGGCTTGTGTACTGGCCAGCAAGAACAAAAATTTCATGACTTAAGTTCTAAGGATCTAATAGGATTCATAAGTCTGTGTATTTCATTTTTATACAACATCTTGATAATTCCAACTGCTAGTACCACTATCTGAAGCTCTGCTGATATACCGTTTGAACTGTACGTCTAAGGTATATGTCAGGAGGATTTCCTAACGTATACCTCAACAGATGTATGCCACTGTATAGGCAAACAGTAAAAGAAGTCTCCAGTAGGCTCCCAAAAAAAAAGTATCCCGGACAGGAACAAATTTTCACTTTATTCCTCAGTGTATAATAGGGCAGGCTACTATACTGTGCTCTGTACAGCAGAAACAAAGGCTTGCTGATACATACTGGCCTGGTGTATTTCAAAAGGACACCTTTATGGCATACGCCTGGTTAATATGGGGCCCTATGGATTTTAAATCTGCCAATGCATTCGTCAGACACAGTTAACAAATGGTATAATAACAGAACCTTAGCCAATATATTCTGAGCAATCCAGAAAGGAAGCTGTCAGCAACCCATCTCATGGGAAGTTACTTAAAGGGATTGTGCGCTGTAATGATATGGATGGACTATCCTCAGCATAGTTTATTAATATCAGATTGGCGGGGTCTGACTCTTGAGATCCCCACCGATCAGCTGTTTCAAGGTGTGACTGCTGTGTCCCCCTCAGTGTTTAAATGGTCACTAACTTTTCACACAGGTTTGGATAAATCAATAGTACAAGCAACCATAAGAAACTTTGTAATGTATCTTATCAGACAGAAATGTCTACTTCTCCAGTTATCAGTTGTTTTCCCTCTGTCCTTTGGCTTGCTAAATGTTTCCAGGACAGAGCAGCTCATTGAATGATCAGATTACACATGTAAATACAAGTCTATGGAGAGGAGAGGGGGATGAATGAACTTGAGCTGAGTGAGACACACACAAACAAGAAGACTGCTGCAGCTAAGTAGCTCAGCCCTAGTGTTTTATTCTCACACATATACAGGTTAGTTCTTCTTTTTAATGTGCTTTATGAGTATGAGAAAGTTAAGAAGCAGATTCTCCTCTACTTTCTGTGTGCCCAACCAGCTCTAGGAGAACTGCCAACTAGAAATATTGGGGAAAACTGCTAAAAGAAAAATGGCAAATACAAATGATACATAAATAGTGTTATTCCTCATGTACACGCACTGTAATATTGATTAATGCAAAGTTTGTTGAAAGGTTAGGCACGCTTTAACTGGATACTCTCTAGCTTGTAGAAGCAATGCAGTGTTATTACAACTTCTTGTCCATTCACTTGAATGGGATGAGCAGTTATAATTAAACTGCACAGCCGCTATAATCTAGACCTCTCGTAGTCAGACCCTGGCTGATCTGATACTGATGACCTATCCTGAACACCATTACAGTGCACAACCTCTTTAAGGTTTCTGGTGCATTCTTACTTGCATACAGTAGGGCACAGTTACTAATCAAGATGTGTTAGGAGCGCATGCCTTGCAACACATTTATTGTCTTAGACGCTTTTATGGTGTGACAATTGTGCCAAAATTCTGGCGCCAGAATTAGTAGGTGATATAGGTGATATAATATTAGACTGGACAACCTAAGGTGTGCTACGTTTATCATCCAGCATCAGCCACTGTGATAAATCTAGTGCATCTTTACACTGTCAAAATGTTTGAAAGGCTTAGTAAATCTGTCGCAGTGTATCTTTCTGTCAAATTTACAGTTTGCTATTCCACGGATCCACACTGGGGCTAATCCGACACATGGTTACAGGCACATGGAGTCCCTGTGTTTCCCCCCTACGGAGACACAGGTAAACTGTGTGGCCTGTTAGGTATTTCAGTACAACACCGTATTATGGAAGTATTCTGTAAGGAATGTCTCCATAATACAGTATTCTGTGGAATTTGGTAGAATAATCTTTCTTTCAGATTCTGTATGGACTTGAGAGAGTCCATAGACTTCTGTATGAAACTGGAGTCGCATGGTGGCACAGTATGAGCCCATGTACTTCTGTGTGTGCCGTAAGTTGTACAAAACCATAAAGGGCTGGGACTCTTAATCTGCATCATCTGACTTGTTAAATGATATGTAATACCGATACGGCAGAGCTGAGTTTACATCTAGCACAATTTATATTATGCATCGTCTGTGTGGCTCATCACTGATACATTGACATTAAATATGATTCTTCTACATCTGTATAAGTTGACATACAACTTTCAGTTTTCTTCTTTCATAGTAAAGAACATGATGTGATAATTAGAAATATGAGTATTATCCTCAAGGGTTTGATTCATAAAAGTACCGTATGTCTTTTGTTTTCAGCTTTAATTGGTATAAATGGTTGAGAACAACAAAGATTTGTTTGACATTATTTTTTTTTCTCTTACTGAGATGATATCTCCAGCTATGACTCTGCAGGAGCAATAATATAGATCCAGCAAATTAAATACTGGAACGTAAGGAACATTTGCTGATGAGCATTCTGCACTATTAATATATCACAATGATATTTGCCAGTCTTACTATATATCCTCTCTGAGGTTCTCGAAGTGCATGTTTAACAATGCCTGTTTTATATGCTATAACTCCCAGTATTTAATCTAACATAAAATTGCCTAAATCTAAACTATGTAAAGTGGATGTTCACCCATGAACATGACTATAAGGTTTACATATCTCACACTTCATGACATAAAATGTTTTATACATCTTGTACCGATCCTGACTTATTCCGTAAAATATAGTTCAGAGCAATTCTGCATTCTTTGCTTGCTTTAAGTAGGTTTGCATTCTGGCGTATTCCTTACTTGCTCTGTATAGTAATGTAAAGTAGGAATGAAATGTCCCACCGCATTGCTGATAGTTTCCAATAACATTCAGTAGAATTTTAAATATAGTTCAGGGCTATAATACAAGAATAAACTAGTAAAAACATTTTGGGGCACATTTATTAAGACCGGCGGTCCTAATAAGGCCCTGTGCTAGAGTTTCACGCCACACCCACAATTTTAGACCTGGCGTGAGCGAGGCAAAGTCGCAGATAGCGGCGCAATGGTCATCTGCGCCTGAAATACGCCTAATTAAGACATATTTCTGAATAATAAATGACCCTCTCCATTTTATGTAGCGTGTGTGTGTATGTTTATGGGAGTCAGGAGAGATGGATGTTAGCAGGTGCCTATGTTATGTATAAGGCCATTGTCAAGTGTGTGATTTCTTCCCCAAACAAAGTAACCGAGTCCCATAAAGAGTACAAAAATGAATTCATCTCCCAGCCTAAAGGGAATGACACTTTGAACTGCATAAGGATCATCTTCATTCTGGTGGTAGGCGAATGTTCCATCTCACAGACCCTTCTTGATGTTAGCTTCAGACAACCTTCTGAGGCATGTTAGAAGATTGTTAAAATTGGAGGATTACCTTTTTTAATTTGTTCATTCTTAAGGCTGTATTAGACCACATCATTTTAGGGACAATTATTGGGAACAAGCATTTATATATACTCTTGTTTCCAATAATTGACCCTTACAGTATAATCAAGCTGCCGATGAACGAGAAAACAATCAGAATGCAAGATGCCTGATTATCGGCAGGACATCTCCCTGTGTAATCAGGGGTGTGCTGCCAATAATTAATAGAGCAGAATAAAGGAGGAATGTTGTAGCAATTGTTCCTTCCACATTCAGTTTGCATCAGCCTGTATAATTAGGCCGGTGCAAACGAGCATCGATGGATGTGTTATTATCCATCAGCGCTTGTACTGCCCGAACATCAGGCGGAGTAATAGGGCTCTTACACTGTATTCTTTCTTTCAGGGTGTTATCAACCAGCCATTCACTTCACAAAGATGTAATCTTGATGGAGTGCTCATGCGGGCCCTGCACCCCTTGTTTGTATTTTTGTATATTATATACTTTGCATCTTTGCCCAACAACAAAAATTGTTAAAAAACATAGGGAGGAATTTATCATTCCCCCATGCCAGTTTTCTTGCATAAAAAAGTTGCAAATCGACTTTTTAAATGCAATTGCTCCTAAAGTTAGATGCAAGTGGTGTTTTCTACACCGCCCTTGCCACATTCCAAAAGAAGGGGTAGTGATTAGGGCAGGGCCAGTGGGTGCAGCATGTTTATCTTCTTTCATGCCAGTTTTCTGCCACAAAAATAGACTGAAATCTACGCTTGCTTAGATTTCACTTTAGGCGCACAGACTACAGGAGGATGCGGCTAATTTATGGTGAGGCATGCGACTTGTCATAAGTTAGGCACATCCTCCGACAGAACAGGGGATATCAAAGACTGGCCTAAAACACTGGTCTATGATAAATTCCCCCATGATCTAATAATTCCCACCCCTACTTCCACAGTAAATTAATAAAGCTTAAAGGTTGCTCTGCATGTGCCCCATAAGAATACATATAAAAAGTACAAAAATAAAATAAAAAATGTATTAATCCAGAAAAGCTGAGATGAAAAAAAAAAACTATTTGTGTGGCCGCCAGCAACCTGTCCTAGAATCTGAGCAGGAATAGTTGCCACAATTTGCAGTGCTTCCTAGGGGAATGAGGAGCGGGGCCTCACATTAGACTACACTCTGGCACTTGCATATACTACATATTGGTTAGTGTTCCTGTCAGGCTGCTCAGCCATGATGGCATATCCTAGGCAAGATCACATCATTACTGTCTATTATATAGCACTGTAGTGAGGTCCCACCCTCTCAATCCCATAGGCAGCTCTGCAAGTTGAGGCAACCAATCCTGCTCACATTCTAGGACAGGTTGCTGGTGGACATTTTAAATCATTCCCAGAGAACACCTTTAAAGCTAAAAAGACTTGGTCCTAAAGGCTTAATATAGGAAGTTGTATTGATTAGACATACCATAAGTATAAGGGGTCAGTGATCAATACAACATGTTGGTGCTAGCTATGCAAAAAAAAAATCCAAAAAATAGAACGTGCTTAACTAAAACTACCAAATCAGGAGCACCTTGGAAGACATTCCAACCCCAAAGAACCATTTATAGTCTAACTATTTAAGAACACTGAAAATCTTTATAGCAGTGGTCAAAAATGTCAACCTATAGTGACATTGCCTCATGGGCTTTACCAAGTGTACTTAAAAGAATTTCTATATCTCTGCAGTAGACATGGGTAACCAAGGGGTTGTTCAAAAGTTCAAAGTATTTTAGGTCCAGTGTGAGACTTCCGCCTCTGCTGGTTCCCTATCCCCGCTGGACCAGAAGTGGGAGATCTCATTAACATACAAACTTACTGATGCGGGGAAATCAGGAATGGTATGTGACCTCTGAGGCTCACCGGTAACACGCTGTCCTGTGGGGAACAGTAGCGGTAGAGACAGAAGCTCGACACTGGACCTGGAAGACTTTGAATAGTTTTTCTTAATTTTATTTTTTATTCTACACTGTGGTCAGCCCAATGGAAATTATTTCCACTTTTGAACAACCCCTTTAGTAAAACAGGTTTTAAGGGGAAGTTGGTATAACACAACAGCCTGAAAGCTCTGAATACAAAATAATATGTTCACATGAATCGAAAATATCTATTTATGCTAAAGGATTAGTTCCATCTCATGAAGTAATGCTTCATTGCTAGAATATGCCATCAGTTTGTGATCAGTGGGCATCCAATATCTGGTTTTGCACTGAAGACCCTAAGGCTCCATTCACACTTCCGCAAGTGTGGTCAGCATACGTTCCGCAATTGTGTGGAACGGGTGCGGACCCATTCATTCTCTATGGGGACGGAATGGATGCGGAGAGCACACTATGTGCTCTGCGCATCCGCATTTCCGGAGCGCGGCCCCAAACTTCCGGTCCGCAGCTCCGCAAGAAAATATAGCATGTCCTATTCTTGTCTGCAGCTGCGGACAAGAATAGGACTTCTCTATTTAGTGCCGGCCGTGTGCGGCCAGGTGTATTGCGGATCCGCAATACACCACAGACGTGTAAATGGACTCTTACTGTCTTTCCTTGTACAGTGCCACTCTTGGCCATCTACTCTGCAGGGATTTGTAGCACAGCTCCATTGAAGTAAATGTGTCATCAGAAAATGACCTAGTGTTTAAATCACATTTTTATGTTAAGCATTTTTTTTTTGTGTTTTTTTTATATTTTTCATGTCACAATATTAAAAATATATAATCCGACTGGCCATAGACCTAATAATAGGTCACAATTTCCTGTTGTGTACAGGTAACTTATCAGTAGCCATTATCATTATCACCACAGGCAGAATTACAATGACAAGTAACACCTCTATATAGATAACACCGGATCCACCATTCACAATAGTTGATATCACAGCTTATCTACTCCCTCCTGACCTCTGCACTGGTCACAGAGCATGCCTAGAAAACTGTTCCATAGAAGTCAATGGGGTCTGCTCCTGTCCATTGTTTCTATGGCCCTTTTAGCTGCTCTGATAGGACAGGAAGCCTTAACACATTGTAGGCTTAGTGGCTAGCATGAAAATTGCAGGACTATATACTATTTTTTATATAGCTAGTGACATGGAAAATAAAAATAATAAACTTACCATAAATAAAAATTAAAAAAAATGTTTAACATAAAAACCTGATGTAAAAAAATAGTTCATTTTCTGACGACTCGTTGCTTTTAATTTTTTTATTATTATTAGCTCCATGTTGTATCCATGTTGTGCAATGAACCAATAAGTCAGAAATAAGCTGTAGAGCTGGAAAGTGCACAACATTTCTAAGACACACTTGACCCTATTAAGTATTTTAATTATGGTTTTATATCAACATGATTGTTAATATTGAAATTTGTAGAAGATTGTGCTACGACTGTAACTGTTCTCTTAGGATTTTTCATAATACAGAATGACCAGTTTATAGTGATAGGATATGATAGGGAGTGGTACTAAAATTGAGTTTACTGATAAGGTATACTGGAGATAGCAGATATTGGCATACTTCTTTTGCCTATCCACATGGCATGCCTGAATACTGTTATCAAGAGCTACATCAAAACAGCCAAAAACAGTATAGTCAAAGGTGTGTTTTTTTTTTGTCTGCGTGTATCTAGTTATACCTCTCATAAGCGTGGTGTTGGCCATAGAGAAAAATTTTGAAAAATATTTTCTGCACATTTCTTGACTGAACCATGTGTTTGTGTGAATGAGAATGTAGAAGTTCCAGTATTGTACAAAACCGTATTGGTGTGGTGTGAAGAACTGTGAAATATTAGGAGTAAATGAGAATATTACCAGTGGCGCTGGCTACTGTATAGTGTTATTACTGTTTAAGTGATGACTGTGGCTTCTTTGTGTTGGTTACGTGGTGTAGTAATTGTCATATGAACAATAATGGAGTAATACTGTCACCTTTTCCTTTATCTTAGTAATAATGAATGTTCAGTTGATGGCTTTTGTCTTTCTATTTGGTCATCATTTGCAATTTTGCACTCACTTTATACTCTTTTTCTATGTTTTGTGCCATTTAAAGCTTAAAGGGCATCTGTCAGCAGATTTGTACCCATGAGACTGGCTGACCTGTTACATGTGTGCTTGGCAGTTGAAGGCATCTGTGTTGATCCCATGTTCTTATGTTGCCCACAATGCTGAGAAAAATGTTTTAAATATATGCAAATGAGCCTCTAGGTGCAACGGGGGTGTTGCCGTTACACCTACAGGCTCTGCTTTCTCTGACCCTGCTACGCCCTCTGCACTTCGATTGACAGGACCAGGCATGATGATGTTTTCACTGCCTGGTCCTGTCAATCAAAGTGGAGAGGGCGTGGCAGTTGCAGAGAGAGCAGAGCCTCTACATGTAAGGGCAACTTCCCTGTTGCTCCTATAGGCTTTTTTGCATATATTAAAACAATTTTTCTCAGCAATGTGGGCCCATATGACAATGGGACCAACCCAGATACCTTCAGCTGCCAAGCGCACATGGAACAGGTCAGCCAGTGTCATAGGTACAAATCTGCTGAATGATGGACTTTAAAAGGTATTGTCCTCTGTCTGTATGCTCTTTGGGGGCAATGGACATTACAGAAGAGAAGTCAACTCTTGGCCTCTATAAGCCAACAACCTGGCATACTCAGGCCACTCATGTATTAGACAACCATACATTTGAATGGCCGCCATGTAATACTAGAAGACATTATGGACTTAAGGGGTTATTATAAAAAGCCAGTCTTAATGAGCCTCTGCTTTGGCAGTGGATCCGACAAAGTTATGTAGATGCGCCGGCCTCTACATAACTTCAGTGGAGCCACCACTGCTTCGAAATCTATTCCAGTTCCCTTGTGGCATAGATTTAGACCATTTTCTAGACTGGGCCATCCCCTCTGCCCACCCACACCACATCCACTTTTTTAGCCCTGGCGTGAGTGGGGAAAAGTTGCAGATCGCGGTGCAAAGAACCTTTGTGCCGCAATCTACGCCAGAAATATGCCTAATATAGACGTATTTCTGTTAGTAAATTACCCCCTTAGAGTTCATCAACAAGCTATTGCATGGACTAAATTAAGAACAAGCACTTAAAGGGGGTATACCTCCTCTTGTCAAAATTGCCCTCATCTGAATATTTCAAGGGGTTTGCTAGTTATTAGTGATTGTTGCTTCTAATTCTATTGCAACTTACATTTACATTTTACCTTGCAGTACTACTTTTCAATAGGCATGAATTACTAGGGTTTGTACACCCTTATCTACTCTTTTGTAACTAGAAGCTTCAAGTTTGGCCTTTTTATTTAATAAAACCATTTTCAGTGGATTCAATTATCTGTACATGTTAATACTGGGTGTACATGCTTCAGCTCCCAATTATGGCAAAAAGCCACCCCCCTCGGTGACTAAAGAGTGCATTATTTTGTGAATTCCTTGGTTTTACCCACAAAATCATGCAGCCATTTGACGCCACGAGTGGCTAGACTTTGGCTCCATGCAGCAGCGAGAGTGTGTAAAACTGGCCTTAGTTTTGTTATAAGGGAACATGATTAAAAGTAGGGGAATGAAAATATGCAGGTGTCAAACCTCCAGTGCTACAACCAATGTAGTGATGGAGTCTATATGCTGAAATATGTGTGTCGTTCTCCACAATTGTTTTTGTTCAATAGCAGGAAAAAAAGATTAAAGGAGTTGTCCGGGTTCAGAGCTGACCAGGGTATATCCTCATTTTCACCCCTCCAGCCCCTCCGACATGAGCATTGGAGCATTTTATGGTCTTTTCATGCAAGGGCTTTTTTGTTTATATTACACTGCTAGGTGGTTGCTTCCGCCTAGCAGTGTTCCCGGTAATGTCCGGCTCTGATGGACGGGCTTTAGCGCTGCCCTATCTGTTTTACAGGCTATAGCAGCGCTAAAGCCTTTCTATTAGTGCCGGTGATGTCACCGGGCTCACTGCTAGGCTGAAGCCTCCGCCTAGCTTTCCCCAATGGAGAGCCCTGTACGTCACCGGATCTCCCAAAAATTTATTTTCCCTGCGCGATTTATCGCAGGGCAAAGGAGAGCATTAGAGCATGAAATGCTCCGATGCTCATGTCAGGGGTGCTGGAGGGGTGAAGATCGTGATATGTCCGGGTTCAGCTCTGAACCTAGACAACCTCTTTAGTACAAGTGATACCAATTATGATTTTTTTTTCTTTTTGTGGGAATGAAAGGCTCAATTGAAATGTACATACTCCTGGGAGCTTTAACTAGAAAACCTTTGTACATTGAGTTTAACAATATAGCAAAGCAGCATTTGTCATTTAGCACCATTCATGGTACTATCTGTATAGTTCCATAGGACTACAAGTAGTGAGTTACTGAATCCATATTACTTTGAAAAACAAGGTATGTGATAAATTCACATCTGCTATATTTCTCTTAATTCCAGATTTTATTATTTACTTAAAAGGGTTATCTCACCTCAGACATTATTGGAATATTGCTGGGATATGCCAGCAATGTTAGATAGGTGCAGGTCCCACCTCTGAGACCCCCTCCTGTCTCCAGAGCGGGACCCTCAAAGTGAACAGAGAACAACAGGGCATGCATGGCCACCCACTATTCACTTCTATTGTAGTTCTGAAAATAGCCAAGCGCTGGCTCGGTGAATGGAGCGTGGCCATGTTTTCGCTGTGTGATATCCATTCATTTCGATGGGCTTCAGAAAATAGCTGAGCGCACTCGTTTAGCCATTTTCAAAGCTCCCATAGAAATAAATAAAAAGCACGTATTCGCTGTGTGCTCTCCTTCACTTCAGGGGGCCCATTCTGTAGACAGTTTTGGGTTCCAGAGGACCTTAGCAATATGCCATCAATGTCTGAGGTTACACAACCCCTTTAAAGACCATGTCCACCTTAGGAACCAATTTGTTTTATCGTCACAATGTATCCGAAATGAATAACATCAATAAAAGTTCCTTACATTATATGTTTACAGCTCCTATGTTGATCTGTGTGTCCACTCTAACAGACTATAAATTAATCCTGTGTAGTCTGATTCTGAATTCCTTCCATCTTTCCCCTACTTCTTGATATTGTTTGCTTAGTAGGTTAACAAGTTGTAGAAGAAAGATAGAAAAGAATATAACTGCAGAAACAGACAATTTCATGTTTGTTTGTAGTTTGTTACCATGGAGACACATGGGTCTGCATTGGAGTTGTAGACACAAAAAATGTTAGGAAATGTTTAATGAAGAATATTTATGTTATTTTTCATTTTTAGATGCATTGAAACAACAGGAAAAACCTTGGTTGCGAAGGTGGCTATTAGCCTTCAAAGAAACTATTAAGCCATTTATATCTGATTGTTGCTATAAGTTGCCTTTTCCAGGTGATGACAATGTCACTGTTACATAAGTTTTATTACTGATTACTTTTTTCATAAGTATGTTCCCTCTGACTAATATCGCATGCAACTTACAGAAGCTGATCACTAAACACTGTACATGATCTGAAATATTAAAAAAATAATTATAAAGTTGTAAATATTGTACAATATTAATTTTTAATTTTATAAGATTTTTTATTTTTCACATTAGTGTACAAAAATTCATGATGGAAATGGAAATACAAAAATAAAATGTTTTGTTTCAAGTAATAGTTTGTTAAGTGTACACATGATTTTTACTTATAGTAAATGTGGTACTACAGCATTCTCTTGTCTGGTGCCAGATTACAGAGAAATTGGGGTAATAAAACCAACCATATTCACCAATTCCCCTACAATCTTTCAGCAGTCTTGTACATGGTCGTAATATGCTGACTTTTTTTTTGTCCATATTAAGAACACAACACTGGAAGCTCATGTGGATCATTATGAACAAAGTTAGATCACCGTAGGGTTCTGTGGTGTTCTAATGCCAGTTCTCATGAACGGTGGCAGGTCTGGGTTTGTGTCTTTAATACAGGCCCAAAAAGCACCCTATTATGGCCATTTGAAAGCGAACTTACATGTATAGTATTTCATAAGCATACCCTTCCCTAAGGTCTAGAATCTTAGGACTCTCAGGACCTTTTCCAGCACCCTTGTTCTGTGGATATTTAGGTAATTACTTTTGTTATCTAATGGGAGTTAGTTACCTTATGGGAGCATGGTTACAAGGCGTATTCCAGGGGTCCTGCTTGGCATTATAGAGTGAGCCTCCATTTTAACTAATTGCATTTTAACAACACTGCTATTTATCCTTTCTTATCTCCCGTATAGAGGACCCATTCAAGTGTGGGCCGCAATACGGGCACGGCTGGGCAACAGCCGTGTGCATGAGCCCTTATGGTGCGTACCTGTGTACAAGACTATACACAGCTCTAGCACTTTGTGGATGTAGTATTCTGCATCCAGTAGCAGAAAGATGCAAGAAATGTGTCACAGAAGAGCTGCTTCTGGATGGATAGAAACAGACCCACAATACGTTTGCCATACACCTGCCTGTGTAGTAGAAACCCCTTCTGAAATGGCTAATCCACTTGTAAAAATGTGTTGTCCTCGGCAGGGAGATTACTTGGCTTTTTAGACAGAGACTTTGAAATGTAGATTGAAAGGAGCATTCACTAGGTTGTAACACTTTTCCAAGTATAAAATATAGATAGACCTCTACTGTTGCCATCTTGTAACAAAGTCTGTGCCCACATTGTGAACTATATTGCCACATTATGTGTAACTTAAAAGCTATGTACACCTTCGGGGGCAAAGTTTTTATGATTTCATTTTACTCATTTTGGGCTAAAAATAATGTTTTTTCAATTGGTCTTTCTTAAGTCATTCTGTCGCAAAGGGTTAACAGTATTTTTTAGCTGTGTGCATCCTACTTTCATTTTTTGCCAGTCATCTAATACCCATATCTCAAAATTATTAAGAAGTCATAAACACTTATTTAAGGCTACTTTCACACTAGTGTTGTTAGAATCCAGCAGGCAGATCCGGCAAACTATGCAAACAGATATCTTTTTTTCCCGGATCCGTTAGACGGATCCGCTGATATAACGGATCCGTCTCATCCAGTTTCACATGGAATAACGGATCCGGTATTACATTTTTTTCAAAGATCAAAAGCAAAACTAGCTCCTCCTATATTCCGACGCAGGAGCAGACCAGAAAACCAGATCCGGCAACGCGGCAATTTCCAGAACACTTGGTACCGAATCTGGGATTAATACATCTCTATGGAAATTAATGCCGGATCCGGCAAGTGCGGTATTGTTGCGGGATTTTTGCCGGTCAAATACCATACAAGGGACGGAACGGGAAACATCTTGATGCATACTGAACTGATGTGTTTTTTTCCGGTATTGAGACCCTTTACTGGATTTCAATACCGGAAAAGAATAATGCTAGTGTGAAAGTACCCTAAGCCACATACTTATCAGCAGTGATGGCAAGTTTGCCGCGTTCGCCCGCAAACACATGCGGGCTGCTATCTTAACTCACAAGTCCAGCGATGCACAGGTAAGCCCTTACCTGTGCCTGTGCCGCCAGGCGGTCTGAAACAAATGCGGTCACCGGGAGCTGGCAGTTCCGAGAACAGCCCGATGAAGGCCCCCGGCAGGTAAGACAGGTAAGTTGGTGACAGTGGATCATCTGGGTTGCCACAGATTGGAGCAATGGCTGATGTGACACAAAAGAACTTGAGCTCATGGACAACCAATTAAGAAAAAATACTTTATTGTTGCATAATAAATATTAAGTATATTACCATTAAAAAGAAGAGTAGAGAACAGAGAAAAACACCATCCCGGCATAATACAGACCACTAGACACAAGTAAAGTTTATATAATCGAAAGTTCATCAGTCAAGTGTATAACATATTGATAAATTCTCAGGTGAGCCCTCAACACAAATGGCATTAACAGGACAGAAATAGACCAACAGATGGCAAGCACGCCAAAAGTACAGAGGCCCTCATATAAAACATATTGTAGATAGAGTATAAGCAGTCCTAATTACAGTTAAATATGACCTGGTATCATGACATACAGACTGTCAAGCTAGGCGATGTACAACAAGCCAAGTGGACTCACCTAACAGTAGTGGAATCTGTGTAACGCTATCACTGTGGAAACCACTATTTAAACCTACCTCTGGCCAATGAGGGCCCTGATGATGTGTGATTTTACTCGCCTGAGTGTGTGTGCGGCCGCACCGAGCACGGCAGCCGGAGCTCTGTGGTCCCGTCACCAGGCGTCATGCTGTGACGCAAGGAATCACATGGGAAACATATGTAATAGGTAAATAAATTCAATTCATAGATAAATAACTCAGTGGGATGTGCTATAATGAATAAATGCAGAAGCAATATTACTAAAATATTATGAAAATATATAAATAAATAAATATTATAGGAGAAAAGAAAGGAATCACAGTGCATTAAAGATTGTGAGACTGGATATACCAATGGTTGCAAAAATATCTATATGTGCTTAAACAAATACATATAAATACAATAAAATTCATAACATTTCATAATATAGTGACATATACTGTAAGTAGGGATGAGCGAACTCGAACTGTATAGTTCGGGTTCGTACCGAATTTTGGGGTGTCCGTGACACGGACCCGAACCCGGACATTTTCGTAAAAGTCCCGGTTCGGTGTTCGTCGCTTTCTTGGCGCTTTTTGAAAGGCTGCAAAGCAGCCAATCAACAAGCGTCATACTACTTGCCCCAAGAGGCCATCACAGCCATGCCTACTATTGGCATGGCTGTGATTGGCCAGAGCACCATGTGACCCAGCCTCTATTTAAGCTGGAGTCACATAGCGCCGCCCGTCACTCTGCTCTGATCAGCGTAGGGAGAGGTTGCGGCTGCGACAGTAGGGTGAGATTAGGCTGATTAACTCCTCCAAAGGACTTGATTATTGATCGATCTGCAGCTGTGGGTCATTGAGCTGCTGATACTCAATTGCTCACTGTTTTTAGGCTGCCCAGACCGTTTGTCAGTCACTTTTTTCTGGGGTGATCGGCGGCCATTTTGTGTCTTGTGGTGCGCCAGCACAAGCTGCGACCAAGTGCATTTAACCCTCAATGGTGTGGTTGTTTTTTGGCTAAAGCCTACATCAGGGTGAAGCTGTCACACCAAGTGCATTTAACCAGCAATAGTCTGTTTATTTTTTGGCCATATACTACATCAGGGGCAAGCTGCGCCCGTCACCAAGTGCATTTAACCCTCAATGGTGTGGTTGTTTTTTGGCTAAAGCCTACATCAGGGTGAAGCTGTCACACCAAGTGCATTTAACCAGCAATAGTCTGTTTATTTTTTGGCCATATACTACATCAGGGGCAAGCTGCGCCCGTCACCAAGTGCATTTAACCCTCAATGGTGTGGTTGTTTTTTGGCTAAAGCCTACATCAGGGTGAAGCTGTCACACCAAGTGCATTTAACCAGCAATAGTCTGTTTATTTTTTGGCCATATACTACATCAGGGGCAAGCTGCGCCTGTCACCAAGTGCATTTAACCCTCAATGGTGTGGTTGTTTTTTGGCTAAAGCCTACATCAGGGTGAAGCTGTCACACCAAGTGCATTTAACCAGCAATAGTCTGTTTATTTTTTGGCCATATACTACATCAGGGGCAAGCTGCACCTGTCACCAAGTGCATTTAACCCTCAATGGTGTGGTTGTTTTTTGGCAAAAGCCTACATCAGGGTGAAGCTGTCACACCAAGTGCATTTAACCAGCAATAGTCTGTTTATTTTTTGGCCATATACTACATCAGGGGCAAGCTGCGCCCGTCACCAAGTGCATTTAACCCTCAGTAGTGTGGTTGGTCAAGCTGTCACACCAAGTGCATTTAACCAGCAATAGTCTGTTCATTTTTTGGCCATATACTACATCAGGGGCAAGCTGCGCCTGTCACCAAGTGCATTTAACCCTCAGTAGTGTGGTTGGTCAAGCTGTCACACCAAGTGCATTTAACCAGCAATAGTGTGGTTATTTTTTGGCCATATCCCAGTCTAATTCTGTCAGTAAATCTATACCTGTCACCCAGCGCTTAAATACTAGGCCTCAAATTTATATCCCGCTAAATCTGTCGTTACTGCTGTACTGTTCTGGCTGGGCAAGTTATTTAGTGTCCGTCAAAGCACATTTTTTGTTCTGGGTTGAAATACAATTCCCAATTTAGCAATTTCCTAATTTAGTGGTTTCTGCTGTATCAGAGCTATTTGAAATCTATCCCTAAAAGGGTATATAATATTCAAGGTGCACATAGGGTCATTCAGAATAAGGGTACTTTCACACTTGCGTTGTTTGATTCCGGCAGGCAGTTCCGTTGCCTGAACTGACTGCCTGATCAGGCAAACTGTATGCAAACGGATGTCATTTTTTCTGACTGATCAGGCATTTTTCAGACTGATCAGGATCCTGATCAGTCAGAAAAATGCCTGATCAGTCAGAAAAATGCATTGCAATACCGGATCCGTTTTTCCGGTGTCATCAGGCAAAACTGATCCGTTTTTTGTTTTTTTTTTCATTTTTAAAGGTCTGCGCATGCGCAGACCGGAAGGACGGATCCGGCATTCCGGTATTTTGAATGCCGGATCCGGCACTAATACATTCCTATGGAAAAAAATGCCGGATCCGGCATTCAGGCAAGTCTTCAGTTTTTTTCGCCGGAGAGAAAACCGTAGCATGCTACGGTTTTCTCTTTTGCCTGATCAGTCAAAACGACTGAACTGAAGACATCCTGATGCAAACTGAACGGATTACTCTCCATTCAGAATGCATGGGGATATGCCTGATCAGTTATTTTCCGGTATAGAGCCCCTGTGACGGAACTCTATGCCGGAAAAGAAAAACGCAAGTGTGAAAGTAGCCTAACTTCACACACACGCTACTGTGCATTTCCAAGTCTAATTCTGTCAGTAAATCTATACCTGTCACCCAGCGCCTAAATACTAGGCCTCAAATTTATATCCCGCTAAATCTGTCGTTACTGGTGTACTGTTCTGGCTGGGCAAGTTATTTAGTGTCCATCAAAGCACATTTTTTGTTCTGGGTTGAAATACAATTCCCAATTTAGCAATTTCCTAATTTAGTGGTTTCTGCTGTATCAGAGCTATTTGAAATCTATCCCTAAAAGGGTATATAATATTCAAGGTGCACATAGGGTCATTCAGAATAACTTCACACACACGCTACTGTGCATTTCCAAGTCTAATTCCGTCAGTAAATCTATACCTGTCACCCAGCGCCTAAATACTAGGCCTCAAATTTATATCCCGCTAAATCTGTCGTTACTGCTGTACTGTTCTGGCTGGGAAAGTTATTTAGTGTCCGTCAAAGCACATTTTTTGTTCTGGGTTGAAATACAATTCCCAATTTAGCAATTTCCTAATTTAGTGGTTTCTGCTGTATCAGAGCTATTTGAAATCTATCCCTAAAAGGGTATATAATATTCAAGGTGCACATAGGGTCATTCAGAATAACTTCACACACACGCTACTGTGCATTTCCAAGTCTAATTCCGTCAGTAAATCTATACCTGTCACCCAGCGCCTAAATACTAGGCCTCAAATTTATATCCCGCTAAATCTGTCGTTACTGCTGTACTGTTCTGGCTGGGCAAGTTATTTAGTGTCCGTCAAAGCACATTTTTTATGTTCTGGGTTGAAATACAATTCCCAATTTATCAATTTCCTAATTTAGTGGTTTCTGCTGTATCAGAGCTATTTGAAATCTATCCCTAAAAGGGTATATAATATTCAAGGTGCACATAGGGTCATTCAGAATAACTTCACACACACGCTACTGTGCATTTCCAAGTCTAATTCTGTCAGTAAATCTATACCTGTCACCCAGCGCCTAAATACTAGGCCTCAAATTTATATTCAGCTGAATTTGAATACAATACATTGGGCCAAATAATATTTTTGTTGTTGTGGTGAACGATAACAATGAGGAAAACATCTAGTAAGGGACGCGGACGTGGACATGGTCGTGGTGGTGTTAGTGGACCCTCTGGTGCTGGGAGAGGACGTGGCCATTCTGCCACATCCACACGTCCTAGTGTACCAACTACCTCAGGTCCCAGTAGCCGCCAGAATTTACAGCGATATATGGTGGGGCCCAATGCCGTTCTAAGGATGGTAAGGCCTGAGCAGGTACAGGCATTAGTCAATTGGGTGGCCGACAGTGGATCCAGCATGTTCACATTATCTCCCACCCAGTCTTCTGCAGAAAGCGCACAGATGGCGCCTGAAAACCAACCCCATCAGTCTGTCACATCACCCCCATGCATACCAGGGAAACTGTCTCAGCCTCAAGTTATGCAGCAGTCTCTTATGCTGTTTGAAGACTCCGCTGGCAGGGTTTCCCAAGGGCATCCACCTAGCCCTTCCCCAGCGGTGAAAGACATAGAATGCACTGACGCACAACCACTTATGTTTCCTGATGATGAGGACATGGGAATACCACCTCAGCATGTCTCTGATGATGACGAAACACAGGTGCCAACTGCTGCGTCTTTCTGCAGTGTGCAGACTGAACAGGAGGTCAGGGATCAAGACTGGGTGGAAGACGATGCAGGGGACGATGAGGTCCTAGACCCCACATGGAATGAAGGTCGTGCCACTGACTTTCACAGTTCGGAGGAAGAGGCAGTGGTGAGACCGAGCCAACAGCGTAGCAAAAGAGGGAGCAGTGGGCAAAAGCAGAACACCCGCCGCCAAGAGACTCCGCCTGCTACTGACCGCCGCCATCTTGGACCGAGCACCCCAAAGGCAGCTTCAAGGAGTTCCCTGGCATGGCACTTCTTCAAACAATGTGCTGACGACAAGACCCGAGTGGTTTGCACGCTGTGCCATCAGAGCCTGAAGCGAGGCATTAACGTTCTGAACCTTAGCACAACCTGCATGACCAGGCACCTGCATGCAAAGCATGAACTGCAGTGGAGTAAACACCTTAAAAACAAGGAAGTCGCTCAGGCTCCCCCTGCTACCTCTTCTGCTGCTGCCGCCTCGGCCTCTTCCTCCGCCTCTGGAGGAACGTTGGCACCTGCCGCCCAGCAAACAGGGGATGTACCACCAACACCACCACCACCTCCGTCACCAAGCATCTCAACCATGTCACATGGCAGCGTTCAGCTCTCCATCTCACAAACATTTGAGAGAAAGCGTAAATTCCCACCTAGCCACCCTCGATCCCTGGCCCTGAATGCCAGCATTTCTAAACTACTGGCCTATGAAATGCTGTCATTTAGGCTAGTGGACACAGACAGCTTCAAACAGCTCATGTCGCTTGCTGTCCCACAGTATGTTGTTCCTAGCCGGCACTACTTCTCCAAGAGAGCCGTGCCTTCCCTGCACAACCAAGTATCCGATAAAATCAAGTGTGCACTGTGCAATGCCATCTGTGGCAAGGTCCACCTAACCACAGATACGTGGACCAGTAAGCACGGCCAGGGACGCTATATCTCCCTAACTGCACACTGGGTAAATGTAGTGGCAGCTGGGCCCCAGGCGGAGAGCTGTTTGGCGCACGTCCTTCCGCCGCCAAGGATCGCAGGGCAACATTCTTTGCCTCCTGTTGCCACCTCCTCCTTCTCGGCTTCCTCCTCCTCTTCTTCCACCTGCTCATCCAGTCAGCCACACACCTTCACCACCAACTTCAGCACAGCCCGGGGTAAACGTCAGCAGGCCATTCTGAAACTCATATGTTTGGGGGACAGGCCCCACACTGCACAGGAGTTGTGGCGGGGTATAGAACAACAGACCGACGAATGGTTGCTGCCGGTGAGCCTCAAGCCCGGCCTGGTGGTGTGTGATAATGGGCGAAATCTCGTTGCAGCTCTGGGACTAGCCGGTTTGACGCACATCCCTTGCTTGGCGCATGTGCTGAATTTGGTGGTGCAGAAGTTCATTCACAACTACCCCGACATGTCAGAGCTGCTGCATAAAGTGCGGGCCGTCTGTTCGCACTTCCGGCGTTCACATCCTGCCGCTGCTCGCCTGTCTGCGCTACAGCGTAACTTCGGCCTTCCCGCTCACCGCCTCATATGCGACGTGCCCACCAGGTGGAACTCCACCTTGCACATGCTGGACAGACTGTGCGAGCAGCAGCAGGCCATAGTGGAGTTTCAGCTGCAGCACGCACGGGTCAGTCGCACTACGGAACAGCACCACTTCACCACCAATGACTGGGCCTCCATGCGAGACCTGTGTGCCCTGTTGCGCTGTTTCGAGTACTCCACCAACATGGCCAGTGGCGATGACGCCGTTATCAGCGTTACAATACCACTTCTATGTCTCCTTGAGAAAACACTTAGGGCGATGATGCAAGAGGAGGTGGCCCAGGAGGAGGAGGAGGAGGAGGAGGAGGAGGAGGAAGAGGGGTCATTTTTAGCACTTTCAGGCCAGTCTCTTCGAAGTGACTCAGAGGGAGGTTTTTTGCAACAGCAGAGGCCAGGTACAAATGTGGCCAGCCAGGGCCCACTACTGGAGGACGAGGAGGATGAGGATGAGGAGGAGGTGGAGGAGGATGAGGATGAAGCATGTTCACAGCGGGGTGGCACCCAACGCAGCTCGGGCCCATCACTGGTGCGTGGCTGGGGGGAAAGGCAGGACGATGACGATACGCCTCCCACAGAGGACAGCTTGTCCTTACCCCTGGGCAGCCTGGCACACATGAGCGACTACATGCTGCAGTGCCTGCGCAACGACAGCAGAGTTGCCCACATTTTAACGTGTGCGGACTACTGGGTTGCCACCCTGCTGGATCCACGCTACAAAGACAATGTGCCCACCTTACTTCCTGCACTGGAGCGTGATAGGAAGATGCGCGAGTACAAGCGCACGTTGGTAGAAGCGCTACTTAGAGCATTCCCAAATGTCACAGGGGAACAAGTGGAAGCCCAAGGCCAAGGCAGAGGAGGAGCAAGAGGTCGCCAAGGCAGCTGTGTCACGGCCAGCTCCTCTGAGGGCAGGGTTAGCATGGCAGAGATGTGGAAAAGTTTTGTCAACACGCCACAGCTAACTGCACCACCACCTGATACGCAACGTGTTAGCAGGAGGCAACATTTCACTAACATGGTGGAACATTACGTGTGCACACCCCTCCGCGTACTGACTGATGGTTCGGCCCCATTCAACTACTGGGTCTCTAAATTGTCCACGTGGCCAGAGCTAGCCTTTTATGCCTTGGAGGTGCTGGCCTGCCCGGCGGCCAGCGTTTTGTCTGAACGTGTATTCAGCACGGCAGGGGGCGTCATTACAGACAAACGCAGCCGCCTGTCTACAGCCAATGTGGACAAGCTGACGTTCATAAAAATGAACCAGGCATGGATCCCACAGGACCTGTCCGTCCCTTGTCCAGATTAGACATTAACTACCTTCCCTTAACCAAATATTATTGTACTCCAGGGCACTTCCTCATTCAATCCTATTTTTATTTTCATTTTACCATTATATTGCGAGGCTACCCAAAGTTGAATGAACCTCTCCTCTGTCTGGGTGCCGGGGCCTAAATATATGCCAATGGACTGTTCCAATGTTGGGTGACATGAAGCCTGATTCTCTGCTATGACATGCAGACTAATTCTCTGCTGACATGAAGCCAGATCCTCTGTTACGGGACCTCTCTCCTCTGCCTGTGTGCTGGGCCTAAATATCTGACAATGGACTGTTGCAGTGGTGGCTGACGTCAAGCCTGATTTTCTGCTATGACATGCAGACTAATTCTCTGCTGACATGAAGCCAGATCCTCTGTTACGGGACCTCTCTCCTCTGCCTGGGTGCTGGGCCTAAATTTATGAAAATGGACTGTTGCATTGGTGGCATATGTGAAGCCTGATTCTCTGCTATGATATGAAGACTGATTCTCTGCTGACATGAAGCCAGATTTTCTGTTACGGGACCTCTCTCCTCTGCCTGGGTGCTGGGCCTAAATATCTGACAATGGACTGTTGCATTGGTGGCTGACGTGAAGCCTGATTCTCTGCTATGATATGAAGACTGATTCTCTGCTGACATGAAGCCAGATTGTCTGTTACGGGACCTCTCTCCTCTGCCTGGGTGCTGGGCCTAAATTTATGAAAATGGACTGTTGCAGTGGTGGGTGACGTGAAGCCTGATTCTCTGCTATGATATGAAGACTGATTCTCTGCTGACATGAAGCCAGATTGTCTGTTACGGGACCTCTCTCCTCTGCCTGGGTGCTGGGCCTAAATTTATGAAAATGGACTGTCGCAGTGGTGGGTGACGTGAAGCCTGATTCTCTGCTATGACATGCAGACTGATTCTCTGCTGACATGAAGCCAGATTGTCTGTTACGGGACCTCTCTCCTCTGCCCGGGTGCTGGGCCTAAATTTATGAAAATGGACTGTTACAGTGGGGGGTGACGTGAAGCCTGATTCTCTGCTATGACATGAAGACTGATTCTCTGCAGACATGAAGCCAGATTGTCTGTTACGGGACCTCTCTCCTCTGCCTGGGTGCTGGGCCTAAATTTATGAAAATGGACTGTTGCAGTGGTGGGTGACGTGAAGCCTGATTTTCTGCTATGACATGAAGACTGATTCTCTGCTGACATGAAGCCAGATTCTCTGTTACGGGACCTCTCTCCTCTGCCTGGGTGCTGGGCCTAAATATCTGACAATGGACTGTTGCATTGGTGGCTGACGTGAAGCCTGATTCTCTGCTATGACATGAAGACTGATTCTCTGCTGACATGAAGCCAGATTCTCTGTTACGGGACCTCTCTCCTCTGCCTGGGTGCCGGGGCCTAAATATCTGAGAATGGACTGTTCCAGTGGTGGGTGACGTGAAGCCAGATTCTCTGCTATGGGACCTCTCTCCAATTGATTTTGGTTAATTTTTATTTATTTAATTTTTATTTTAATTCATTTCCCTATCCACATTTGTTTGCAGGGGATTTACCTACATGTTGCTGCCTTTTGCAGCCCTCTAGCCCTTTCCTGGGCTGTTTTACAGCCTTTTTAGTGCCGAAAAGTTCGGGTCCCCATTGACTTCAATGGGGTTCGGGTTCGGGACGAAGTTCGGATCGGGTTCGGATCCCGAACCCGAACATTTTCGGGAAGTTCGGCCGAACTTCTCGAACCCGAACATCCAGGTATCCGCTCAACTTTAACTGTAAGTGAAGCGAGTGTGCATATACTCTATTTAAAATGTTTTATATAAGGGCCTCTGTACCTTTGGCGTTCTTGCCATCTGTTGGTCCATTTCTGTCCTGTTCATGCCATTTGTGTTGAGGGCTCACCTGAGAATTTATCAATATGTTATATACTTGACTGATGAACTTTCGATTATATGCACTTTACTTGTGTCTAGTGGTCTGTATTATGCCGGGATGGTGTTTTTCTCTGTTCTCTACTCTTCTTTTTAATGGTAATATACTTAATATTTATTATGCAACAATAAAGTATTTTTTCTTAATTGGTTGTCTATGAGCTCAGGTTCTTCTAGTTTTTATCATACATTTAGTGAGCTTTTCAGAGTTATTTTTGTAGTGTCTAGTCCCTATATGTAGGCGCAATAATTCATTTGTCAATTTTTCGGCAGGGACATATTTGTTTTTTAATGGCTGATGTGAGTAGAAGCACTTCACAGTGGCAAAATGAGCAGGGGGAATTAAAGCATCAACTCAGTGCAGGCAGAGTACATGCAAAACAATAATCCAAGCAATAGATCAATGGCAACTACCAATCCAAATCAATCCCATAAATACTAAAACTAACAAATCAACCTAGTTTAAATTATTGTCCCAGGACTTTAAATTGATTAATAAATGCCTTGCAGGACTTCAGGTTGTCTTCAAGAGGTACAGGCAAATGGGTATTAGAACTGCAGGAGGCTGGCAATGGCATCCGAGCTAGAGGTGGAGAATGAGCTTCATCAGCTTAAGCAGGGGATATCAGATCATCCAAACGATTTTCTGAAGGATCTGTTGTAGCTGATCTTGGCAGCTTCGCTGGTGAGATAGTTCTTGGAAAATGTCATAGAACTCAGGCAAGAAGGATTCATGACCTGCGCAAACTGACACCTGGAAGGCCTTCCTGGATAATGGTTCCCTTGTTTGTCATGGATGGATTGCAGAGCCTTTGGTTTGAGCAATGGCTCATGTGAGTAGAAGCAGGTCATAGTAGCAAACTCAGGAGACAGAATTTGTATTTGATCTCGCATAAGGTCAGGGCAGTAGAGTTGAGCGAACACCTGGATGTTCGGGTTCGAGAAGTTCGGCCGAACATCCCGGAAATGTTCGGGTTCGGGATCCGAACCCGATCCGAACTTCGTCCCGAACCCGAACCCCATTGAAGTCAATGGGGACCCGAACTTTTCGGCACTAAAAAGGCTGTAAAACAGCCCAGGAAAGAGCTAGAGGGCTGCAAAAGGCAGCAACATGTAGGTAAATCCCCTGCAAACAAATGTGGATAGGGAAATGAATTAAAATAAAAATTAAATAAATAAAAATTAACCAAAATCAATTGGAGAGAGGTTCCATAGCAGAGAATCTGGCTTCCCGTCACCCACCACTGGAACAGTCCATTCTCAGATATTTAGGCCCCGGCACCCAGGCAGAGGAGAGAGGTCCCGTAACAGAGAATCTGTCTTCATGTCAGCAGAGAATTAGTCTGCATGTCATAGCAGAGAATGAGGCTTCACGTCAGCCACCACTGCAACAGTCCATTGGCATATATTTAGGCCCAGCACCCAGGCAGAGGAGAGAGGTCCCGTAACAGACAATCTGGCTTCATGTCAGCAGAGAATCAGTCTGCATGTCATAGCAGAGAATCAGGCTTCACGTCACCCACCACTGCAACAGTCCATTGTCATAAATTTAGGCCCAGCACTAGTGTTGAGCGGCATGTCCCATATTCGAATTCGCGAAATTTTGTGAATATTCGAAAGAATATTCGTAAAATATTCGCGATTATTCAAATTCGTTATTATTTCGCATATGCGATAATTCGAATTTTCGCATCGCATAATACATATGCTATGCAAAATTCACATGTGCGCTAATGAAATCGCCTTACGAAGATTCGCAACTCAATTCAATCACTAATGTATGAATGCAATGCCCTTTGCCTCTGTTCTGGGACAAGTGTAGATATTCGCATGTGCGCTAATAAAATCGCCTTACGAAGATTCGCACCTCAATCACTTTCTAGGGAATGTGAGACTTTTGGGAATCAATCGAGATACAGTGGGGGGTGATGACAGTAGTTGACAGAGTACAGATCAATGTAATCTGTAAGGTGGAAAGTAAAATAAAAAATACGAATATTCGTAAATCGAATTTTACGAAGTTCTACGTATTCGCGAATATGGTGCTATACTATATGAATGCACAGGCCTTTGCCTCTCTGTTCTGGGGACAAGTGTAGATATTTGCATTTGCGTTAATAAAATCGCCTTACGAAGATTCGCAGCTCAATTCAATCACTAATGTATGAATGCAAAGCCCTTTGCCTCTGTTCTGGGACAAGTGTAGATATTCGCATGTGCGCTAATAAAATCGCCTTACGAAGATTCGCAACTCAATTCACTAATGTATGAATGCAAAGCCCTTTGCCTCTGTTCTGGGACGTGCCGATATTCGCATGTGCGCTAATAAAATCGCCTTACGAAGATTCGCGCCTCAATCAATTTCTAGGCAATGTGAGTAAGATCTGAGCTGTTGGACCTTTGGGAAACAATCAATTATATGTGTACTGTAATTTTGTGGGGGGGGGGGAAAAAACAAAAAACGAATATTCGTTTTTACGAATATATAGCACTATATTCGAAATATTCGCGAAATCGCGAAGTTGCGATATTCGCGAAAAAAATTTGCTTTTCGAATATTCGCGCTCAACACTACCCAGCACCCAGGCAGAGGAGAGAGGTCCCGTAACAGACAATCTGGCTTCATGTCAGCAGAGAATTAGTCTGCATGTCATAGCAGAGAATGAGGCTTCACGTCAGCCACCACTGCAACAGTCCATTGGCATATATTTAGGCCCAGCACCCAGGCAGAGGAGGGAGGTCCCGTAACAGAGAATCTGTCTTCATGTCAGCAGAGAATTAGTCTGCATGTCATAGCAGAGAATGAGGCTTCACGTCAGCCACCACTGCAACAGTCCATTGGCATATATTTAGGCCCAGCACCCAGGCAGAGGAGGGAGGTCCCGTAACAGAGAATCTGTCTTCATGTCAGCAGAGAATTAGTCTGCATGTCATAGCAGAGAATGAGGCTTCACGTCAGCCACCACTGCAACAGTCCATTGGCATATATTTAGGCCCAGCACACACACAGGCAGAGGAGAGAGGTCCCGTAACAGAGAATCTGGCTTCATGTCAGCAGAGAATCAGTCTGCATGTCATAGCAGAGAATGAGGCTTCACGTCAGCCACCACTGCAACAGTCCATTGGCATATATTTAGGCCCAGCACACACACAGGCAGAGGAGAGAGGTCCCGTAACAGAGAATCTGTCTTCATGTCAGCAGAGAATTAGTCTGCATGTCATAGCAGAGAATGAGGCTTCACGTCAGCCACCACTGCAACAGTCCATTGGCATATATTTAGGCCCAGCACACACACAGGCAGAGGAGAGAGGTCCCGTAACAGAGAATCTGTCTTCATGTCAGCAGAGAATTAGTCTGCATGTCATAGCAGAGAATGAGGCTTCACGTCAGCCACCACTGCAACAGTCCATTGGCATATATTTAGGCCCAGCACACACACAGGCAGAGGAGAGAGGTCCCGTAACAGAGAATCTGGCTTCATGTCAGCAGAGAATCAGTCTGCATGTCATAGCAGAGAATGAGGCTTCACGTCAGCCACCACTGCAACAGTCCATTGGCATATATTTAGGCCCAGCACACACACAGGCAGAGGAGAGAGGTCCCGTAACAGAGAATCTGTCTTCATGTCAGCAGAGAATTAGTCTGCATGTCATAGCAGAGAATGAGGCTTCACGTCAGCCACCACTGCAACAGTCCATTGTCATAAATTTAGGCCCAGCACCCAGGCAGAGGAGAGAGGTCCCGTAACAGACAATCTGGCTTCATGTCAGCAGAGAATTAGTCTGCATGTCATAGCAGAGAATGAGGCTTCACGTCAGCCACCACTGCAACAGTCCATTGGCATATATTTAGGCCTAGCACACAGGCAGAGGAGAGAGGTCCCGTAACAGACAATCTGGCTTCATGTCAGCAGAGAATCAGTCTGCATGTCATAGCAGAGAATGAGGCTTCACGTCACCCACCACTGCAACAGTCCATTGGCATATATTTAGGCCTAGCACACAGGCAGAGCAGAGAGGTCCCGTAACAGACAATCTGGCTTCATGACAGCAGAGAATCAGTCTGCATGTCATAGCAGAGAATGAGGCTTCACGTCACCCACCACTGCAACAGTCCATTGGCATATATTTAGGCCTAGCACACAGGCAGAGCAGAGAGGTCCCGTAACAGACAATCTGGCTTCATGTCAGCAGAGAATCAGTCTGCATGTCATAGCAAAGAATCAGGCTTCACGTCAGCCACCACTGCAACAGTCCATTGGCATATATTTAGGCCTAGCACACAGGCAGAGGAGAGAGGTCCCGTAACAGACAATCTGGCTTCATGTCAGCAGAGAATCAGTCTGCATGTCATAGCAGAGAATGAGGCTTCACGTCACCCACCACTGCAACAGTCCATTGGCATATATTTAGGCCTAGCACACAGGCAGAGCAGAGAGGTCCCGTAACAGACAATCTGGCTTCATGTCAGCAGAGAATCAGTCTGCATGTCATAGCAGAGAATCAGGCTTCACGTCAGCCACCACTGCAACAGTCCATTGTCATAAATTTAGGCCCAGCACCCAGGCAGAGGAGAGAGGTCCCGTAACAGACAATCTGGCTTCATGTCAGCAGAGAATTAGTCTGCATGTCATAGCAGAGAATCAGGCTTCATGTCAGCCACCACTGCAACAGTCCATTGGCATATATTTAGGCCTAGCACACAGGCAGAGGAGAGGTTCATAAAACTTTGGGTAGCCTCGCAATATAATGGTAAAATGAAAATAAAAATAGGATTGAATGAGGAAGTGCCCTGGAGTCCAATAATATATGGTTATGGGGAGGTAGTTAATGTCTAATCTGGACAAGGGACGGACAGGTCCTGTGGGATCCATGCCTGGTTCATTTTTATGAACGTCAGCTTGTCCACATTGGCTGTAGACAGGCGGCTGCGTTTGTCTGTAATGACGCCCCCTGCCGTGCTGAATACACGTTCAGACAAAACGCTGGCTGCCGGGCAGGCCAGCACCTCCAAGGCATAAAAGGCTAGCTCTGGCCACGTGGACAATTTAGAGACCCAGAAGTTGAATGGGGCCGAACCATCAGTCAGTACGTGGAGGGGTGTGCACACGTACTGTTCCACCATGTTAGTGAAATGTTGCCTCCTGCTAACACGTTGCGTATCAGGTGGTGGTGCAGTTAGCTGTGGCGTGTTGACAAAAGTTTTCCACATCTCTGCCATGCTAACCCTGCCCTCAGAGGAGCTGGCCGTGACACAGCTGCCTTGGCGACCTCTTGCTCCTCCTCTGCCTTGGCCTTGGGCTTCCACTTGTTCCCCTGTGACATTTGGGAATGCTCTCAGTAGCGCGTCTACCAACGTGCGCTTGTACTCGCGCATCTTCCTATCACGCTCCAGTGCAGGAAGTAAGGTGGGCACATTGTCTTTGTAGCGTGGATCCAGCAGGGTGGCAACCCAGTAGTCCGCACAGGTTAAAATGTGGGCAACTCTGCTGTCGTTGCGCAGGCACTGCAGCATGTAGTCGCTCATGTGTGCCAGGCTGCCCAGGGATAAGGACAAGCTGTCCTCTGTGGGAGGCGTATCGTCATCGTCCTGCCTTTCCCCCCAGCCACGCACCAGTGATGGACCCGAGCTGCGTTGGGTGCCACCCCGCTGTGACCATGCTTCATCCTCATCCTCCTCCACCTCCTCCTCATCCTCGTCCTCCTCGTCCTCCAGTAGTGGGCCCTGGCTGGCCACATTTGTACCTGGCCTCTGCTGTTGCCAAAAACCTCCCTCTGAGTCACTTCGAAGAGACTGGCCTGAAAGTGCTAAAAATGACCCCTCTTCCTCCTCCTCCTCCTCCTCCTCCTGGGCCACCTCCTCTTCCATCATCGCCCTAAGTGTTTTCTCAAGGAGACATAGAAGTGGTATTGTAACGCTGATAACGGTGTCATCGCCACTGGCCATGTTGGTGGAGTACTCGAAACAGCGCAACAGGGCACACAGGTCTCGCATGGAGGCCCAGTCATTGGTGGTGAAGTGGTGCTGTTCTGTAGTGCGACTGACCCGTGCGTGCTGCAGCTGAAACTCCACTATGGCCTGCTGCTGCTCGCACAGTCTGTCCAGCATGTGCAAGGTGGAGTTCCACCTGGTGGGCACGTCGCATATGAGGCGGTGAGCGGGAAGGCCGAAGTTACGCTGTAGCGCAGACAGGCGAGCAGCAGCAGGATGTGAACGCCGGAAGCGCGAACAGACGGCCCGCACTTTATGCAGCAGCTCTGACATGTCGGGGTAGTTGTGAATGAACTTCTGCACCACCAAATTCAGCACATGCGCCAAGCAAGGGATGTGCGTCAAATTGGCTAGTCCCAGAGCTGCAACGAGATTTCGCCCATTATCACACACCACCAGGCCGGGCTTGAGGCTCACCGGCAGCAACCACTCGTCGGTCTGTTGTTCAATACCCCGCCACAACTCCTGTGCGGTGTGGGGCCTGTCCCCCAAACATATGAGTTTCAGAATGGCCTGCTGACGTTTACCCCGGGCTGTGCTGAAGTTGGTGGTGAAGGTGTGTGGCTGACTGGATGAGCAGGTGGAAGAAGAGGAGGAGGAAGCCGAGAAGGAGGAGGTGGCAACAGGAGGCAAAGAATGTTGCCCTGCGATCCTTGGCGGCGGAAGGACGTGCGCCAAACAGCTCTCCGCCTGGGGCCCAGCTGCCACTACATTTACCCAGTGTGCAGTTAGGGAGATATAGCGTCCCTGGCCGTGCTTACTGGTCCACGTATCTGTGGTTAGGTGGACCTTGCCACAGATGGCGTTGCGCAGTGCACACTTGATTTTATCGGATACTTGGTTGTGCAGGGAAGGCACGGCTCTCTTGGAGAAGTAGTGCCGGCTGGGAACAACATACTGTGGGACAGCAAGCGACATGAGCTGTTTGAAGCTGTCTGTGTCCACCAGCCTAAATGACAGCATTTCATAGGCCAGTAGTTTAGAAATGCTGGCATTCAGGGCCAGGGATCGAGGGTGGCTAGGTGGGAATTTACGCTTTCTATCAAATGTTTGTGAGATGGAGAGCTGAACGCTGGCGTGTGACATGGTTGAGACGCTTGGTGACGGAGGTGGTGGTGGTGGTGTTGGTGGTACATCCCCTGTTTGCTGGGCGGCAGGTGCCAACGTTCCTCCAGAGGCGGAGGAAGAGGCCGAGGCGGCAGCAGCAGAATAGGCCGAGGCGGCAGCAGCAGAAGAGGTAGCAGGGGGAGCCTGAGTGACTTCCTTGGTTTTAAGGTGTTTACTCCACTGCAGTTCATGCTTTGCATGCAGGTGCCTGGTCATGCAGGTTGTGCTCAGGTTCAGAACGTTAATGCCTCGCTTCAGGCTCTGATGGCACAGCGTGCAAACCACTCGGGTCTTGTCGTCAGCACATTGTTTGAAGAAGTGCCATGCCAGGGAACTCCTTGAAGCTGCCTTTGGGGTGCTCGGTCCCAGATGGCGGCGGTCAGTAGCAGGCGGAGTCTCTTGGCGGCGGGTGTTCTGCTTTTGCCCACTGCTCCCTCTTTTGCTACGCTGTTGGCTCGGTCTCACCACTGCCTCTTCCTCCGAACTGTGAAAGTCAGTGGCACGACCTTCATTCCATGTGGGGTCTAGGACCTCATCGTCCCCTGCATCGTCTTCCACCCAGTCTTGATCCCTGACCTCCTGTTCAGTCTGCACACTGCAGAAAGACGCAGCAGTTGGCACCTGTGTTTCGTCATCATCAGAGACATGCTGAGGTGGTATTCCCATGTCCTCATCATCAGGAAACATAAGTGGTTGTGCGTCAGTGCATTCTATGTCTTTCACCGCTGGGGAAGGGCTAGGTGGATGCCCTTGGGAAACCCTGCCAGCGGAGTCTTCAAACAGCATAAGAGACTGCTGCATAACTTGAGGCTGAGACAGTTTCCCTGGTATGCATGGGGGTGATGTGACAGACTGATGGGGTTGGTTTTCAGGCGCCATCTGTGCGCTTTCTGCAGAAGACTGGGTGGGAGATAATGTGAACGTGCTGGATCCACTGTCGGCCACCCAATTGACTAATGCCTGTACCTGCTCAGGCCTTACCATCCTTAGAACGGCATTGGGCCCCACCATATATCGCTGTAAATTCTGGCGGCTACTGGGACCTGAGGTAGTTGGTACACTAGGACGTGTGGATGTGGCAGAACGGCCACGTCCTCTCCCAGCACCAGAGGGTCCACTAACACCACCACGACCATGTCCACGTCCGCGTCCCTTACTAGATGTTTTTCTCATTGTTATGGTTCACCACAACAACAAATATATTATTTGGCCCAATGTATTGTATTCAAATTCAGCGGGATATAAATTTGAGGCCTAGTATTTAGGCGCTGGGTGACCGGTATGGATTTAGTGACAGAATTAGACTTGGAAATGCACAGAAGCGTGTGTGTGTGAAGTTATTCTGAATGACCCAATGTGCACCTTGAATATTATATACCCTTTTAGGGATAGATTTCAAATAGCTCTGATATAGCAGAAACCACTAAATTATGAAATTGCTAAATTGGGAATTGTATTTCAACCCAGAACAAGAAATGTGCTTGAACGGACACTAAATAACTCGCCCAGCTACAGCACTAAGGACAGATTTAGCTGGATATAAATTTGAGGCCTAGTATTTAGGCGCTGGGTGACAGGTATGGGTTTAGTGACAGAATTAGACTTGGAAATGCACAGTAGCGGGTGTGTGAAGTTATTCTGAATGTCCCTATGTGCACCTTCAATATGATCTACCCTTTTAGGGATAGATTTCAAATAGCTCTGATATAGCAGAAACCACTAAATTATGAAATTGCTAAATTGGGAATTGTATTTCAACCCAGAACAAAAAATGTGCTTTGACGGACACTAAATAACTTTCCCAGCCACAACAGGACAGCGTTAATGAGAGATTTAGCAGGATATAAATTTGAGGCCTAGTATTTAGGCGCTGGGTGACAGGTATGGGTTTAGTGACAGAATTAGACTTGGAAATGCACAGTAGCGGGTGTGTGAAGTTATTCTGAATGTCCCTATGTGCACCTTCAATATGATCTACCCTTTTAGGGATAGATTTCAAATAGCTCTGATATAGCAGAAACCACTAAATTATGAAATTGCTAAATTGGGAATTGTATTTCAACCCAGAACAAGAAATGTGCTTGAACGGACACTAAATAACTCGCCCAGCTACAGCACTAAGGACAGATTTAGCTGGATATAAATTTGAGGCCTAGTATTTAGGCGCTGGGTGACAGGTATGGGTTTAGTGACAGAATTAGACTTGGAAATGCACAGTAGCGGGTGTGTGAAGTTATTCTGAATGTCCCTATGTGCACCTTCAATATGATCTACCCTTTTAGGGATAGATTTCAAATAGCTCTGATATAGCAGAAACCACTAAATTATGAAATTGCTAAATTGGGAATTGTATTTCAACCCAGAACAAAAAATGTGCTTTGACGGACACTAAATAACTTTCCCAGCCACAACAGGACAGCGTTAACGAGAGATTTAGCAGGATATAAATTTGAGGCCTAGTATTTAGGCGCTGGGTGACAGGTATGGGTTTAGTGACAGAATTAGACTTGGAAATGCACAGTAGCGGGTGTGTGAAGTTATTCTGAATGTCCCTATGTGCACCTTCAATATGATCTACCCTTTTAGGGATAGATTTCAAATAGCTCTGATATAGCAGAAACCACTAAATTATGAAATTGCTAAATTGGGAATTGTATTTCAACCCAGAACAAGAAATGTGCTTGAACGGACACTAAATAACTCGCCCAGCTACAGCACTAAGGACAGATTTAGCTGGATATAAATTTGAGGCCTAGTATTTAGGCGCTGGGTGACAGGTATGGGTTTAGTGACAGAATTAGACTTGGAAATGCACAGTAGCGGGTGTGTGAAGTTATTCTGAATGTCCCTATGTGCACCTTCAATATGATCTACCCTTTTAGGGATAGATTTCAAATAGCTCTGATATAGCAGAAACCACTAAATTATGAAATTGCTAAATTGGGAATTGTATTTCAACCCAGAACAAAAAATGTGCTTTGACGGACACTAAATAACTTTCCCAGCTACAACAGGACAGCGGTAACGAGAGATTTAGCAGGATATAAATTTGAGGCCTAGTATTTAGGCGCTGGGTGACAGGTATGGGTTTAGTGACAGAATTAGACTTGGAAATACACAGTAGCGGGTGTGTGTGAAGTTATTCTGAATGACCCAATGTGCACCTTGAATATTATATACCCTTTTAGGGATAGATTTCAAATAGCTCTGATATAGCAGAAACCACTAAATTATGAAATTGCTAAATTGGGAATTGTATTTCAACCCAGAACAAAAAATGTGCTTTGACGGACACTAAATAACTTTCCCAGCTACAACAGGACAGCGGTAACGAGAGATTTAGCAGGATATAAATTTGAGGCCTAGTATTTAGGCGCTGGGTGACAGGTATGGGTTTAGTGACAGAATTAGACTTGGAAATACACAGTAGCGGGTGTGTGTGAAGTTATTCTGAATGACCCAATGTGCACCTTGAATATTATATACCCTTTTAGGGATAGATTTCAAATAGCTCTGATATAGCAGAAACCACTAAATTATGAAATTGCTAAATTGGGAATTGTATTTCAACCCAGAACAAAAAATGTGCTTTGACGGACACTAAATAACTTTCCCAGCTACAACAGGACAGCGGTAACGAGAGATTTAGCAGGATATAAATTTGAGGCCTAGTATTTAGGCGCTGGGTGACAGGTATGGGTTTAGTGACAGAATTAGACTTGGAAATACACAGTAGCGGGTGTGTGTGAAGTTATTCTGAATGACCCAATGTGCACCTTGAATATTATATACCCTTTTAGGGATAGATTTCAAATAGCTCTGATATAGCAGAAACCACTAAATTATGAAATTGCTAAATTGGGAATTGTACTTCAACCCAGAACAAAAAATGTGCTTTGACGGACACTAAATAACTTTCCCAGCTACAACAGGACAGCGGTAACGAGAGATTTAGCAGGATATAAATTTGAGGCCTAGTATTTAGGCGCTGGGTGACAGGTATGGGTTTAGTGACAGAATTAGACTTGGAAATACACAGTAGCGGGTGTGTGTGAAGTTATTCTGAATGACCCAATGTGCACCTTGAATATTATATACCCTTTTAGGGATAGATTTCAAATAGCTCTGATATAGCAGAAACCACTAAATTATGAAATTGCTAAATTGGGAATTGTACTTCAACCCAGAACAAAAAATGTGCTTTGACGGACACTAAATAACTTTCCCAGCTACAACAGGACAGCGGTAACGAGAGATTTAGCAGGATATAAATTTGAGGCCTAGTATTTAGGCGCTGGGTGACAGGTATGGGTTTAGTGACAGAATTAGACTTGAAAATACACAGTAGCGGGTGTGTGTGAAGTTATTCTGAATGACCCAATGTGCACCTTGAATATTATATACCCTTTTAGGGATAGATTTCAAATAGCTCTGATATAGCAGAAACCACTAAATTATGAAATTGCTAAATTGGGAATTGTACTTCAACCCAGAACAAAAAATGTGCTTTGACGGACACTAAATAACTTTCCCAGCTACAACAGGACAGCGGTAACGAGAGATTTAGCGGGATATAAATTTGAGGCCTAGTATTTAGGCGCTGGGTGACCGGTATGGATTTAGTGACAGAATTAGACTGGGATATGGCCAAAAAATAACCACACTATTGCTGGTTAAATGCACTTGGTGACGGGCGCAGCTTGCCCCTGATGTAGTATATGGCCAAAAAATGAACAGACTATTGCTGGTTAAATGCACTTGGTGTCACAGCTTGACCAACCACACTACTGAGGGTTAAATGCACTTGGTGACGGGCGCAGCTTGCCCCTGATGTAGTATATGGCCAAAAAATAAACAGACTATTGCTGGTTAAATGCACTTGGTGTGACAGCTTCACCCTGATGTAGGCTTTAGCCAGAAAACAACCACACCATTGAGGGTTAAATGCACTTGGTGACAGGCGCAGCTTGCCCCTGATTTTGTATATGGCCAAAAAATGAACAGACTATTGCTGGTTAAATGCACTTGGTGTGACAGCTTCACCCTGATGTAGGCTTTAGCCAAAAAACAACCACACCATTGAGGGTTAAATGCACTTGGTGACAGGCGCAGCTTGCCCCTGATTTTGTATATGGCCAAAAAATGAACAGACTATTGCTGGTTAAATGCACTTGGTGTGACAGCTTCACCCTGATGTAGGCTTTAGCCAAAAAACAACCACACCATTGAGGGTTAAATGCACTTGGTGACAGGCGCAGCTTGCCCCTGATTTTGTATATGGCCAAAAAATGAACAGACTATTGCTGGTTAAATGCACTTGGTGTGACAGCTTCACCCTGATGTAGGCTTTAGCCAAAAAACAACCACACCATTGAGGGTTAAATGCACTTGGTCGCAGCTTGTGCTGGCGCACCACAAGACACAAAATGGCCGCCGATCACCCCAGAAAAATGTGACTGACAAACGGTCTGGGCAGCCTAAAAACAGTGAGCAATTGAGGATCAGCAGCTCAATGATCCACAGCTGCAGATCGATCAGTTAATCAAGTCCTTTGGAGGAGTTAATCTGCCTAATCTCGCCCTACTGTCGCAGCCGCAACCTCTCCCTACGCTAATCAGAGCAGAGTGACGGGCGGCGCTATGTGACTCCAGCTTAAATAGAGGCTGGGTCACATGGTGCTCTGGCCAATCACAGCCATGCCAATAGTAGGCATGGCTGTGACGGCCTCTTGGGGCAAGTAGTATGACGCTTGTTGATTGGCTGCTTTGCAGCCTTTCAAAAAGCGCCAAGAAAGCGTCACAAAAGCGCGAAGAAAGCGACGAACACCGAACCCGAACCCGGACTTTTACGAAAATGTCCGGGTTCGGGTCCGTGTCACGGACACCCCAAAATTCGGTACGAACCCGAACTATACAGTTCGAGTTCGCTCATCCCTACAGGGCAGTAAGAGTTCGTACAAAACAATAATCTAAGCAGAAGGTAAAAGGCAAGTGCCAATCCAGATCAATCTCAGCAATATAGAAAGTAACAAATGAACCTGGTTGCTCAGGGGAATAGCAAAGGAGAGTGGTCCTTAAATAGCATTATTGTTTAGAACTGCAGAGTTAATACATGGTCAAATCACATTATTAAAACCATCAGCTAAAATACAGAGTAATCACTGTGTGCAGAATAAACAGCAGCTACTGTAGACTGAACGGGACTGGTGCCTCACAGTTCTGGGGTCCAAGGTTCTGGGCTAGAATCTGATCAAGGACAATATCTACATGGAGTTTGTATGTTCTCCCCGTGTTTTCGTATGTTTTCTCCAGGTACTCTCGTTTTCTCCCGCACTTCAAAGACATACTGATAGGGAACTTAGATGGTGAGCCCCATCGGGGACAGCTTGATGCTAATGTCTGTAAAGCGCTACGGAATATATAAGTGCATAAAATATTAATAAGGTCCTGGTATGTTGTCACAGGTATATGGAGCTATGTTAATTGCTGTGCATCTCACAGCTGCTGGAGGGTGCATGGGAGAGATCAATAGAGCAAACATGATGATCAACGTGGTCCCACAGATGCTCAGTTGGGTTCAGGTCTAGGGAATTAGGGGACCATCATAGTATTAAGAAGTCTTGGTCATAATCTTCCAACCAATGTTCTATTGGTGTTTCATTTCTAGCCATGTTCCATTTCTAGTCATGTGACATGTTATATTGTCTTGCTGCACCCCAGGGAAGACAATTAACAATCATGGGTGGAATGATGCCACCCTCTGTAGTCAGTGTATTTTGCACCTCTCTGATTAAGTTAAAGATGCCATGGTACAAATGAGCCCAGGTGACTCTCTGAACAGTCTATTTTCTTTGGCCATTAATATAGACAGACATCAGAGAAAGGTCAGAGAGGGAAAGGATGTGTTCATGTTGTCATATTGAGGTGTCCTATCCTAGTGTGACTGAGAATGCATCAAACCAAACAGGTTTCCTGAGACTCCCCAAGGCAAACAATCATAGGGAGATACTCTTAGGTTTTTAAGTGTTATTGCATGGCAAGACCACTTACTGTTTTCTCACATATACAGTATATTTTTATTATAGGCAAATTTACCACCCTAACCCCTCCCACAGTTTTTTACACTACATAGACAGTAATACGAAACGTGCGGATTGTTCCCGATTGGTGTGCTATTAGTTTGTGGAACGTTTCTCTGAACGGTTAACAAAATATCCACGTTTTTGTGGCAAAATTGGTCCCATAGGAATGAATGGCAGAATGTTCAAAACTAGAGTGGGAGCTGACAAAAGCTAGAGTGTGAGCTGAAAAATCAGGACATGATTTCTAAACTACAGGAAGTCACTACAATAGACAGAAAAATATTACTGAATAAATCCAACAAAAAACAGATAGACCAAATGAATATGGAAGATGAGATGGAGTGGAGAGTTCCTATTATCACCCAATACAATCAGGGTGAGTTTATCCTAAAAAAAATCGTGAGACAACATTGGGAAATCCTCAAACAGGATAAAATTATAGGGGATAAAATACCCCTTTTTCCCACGTTTATATTTAAAAAAGGCGCAAAATCTGGGCAATTTAATCGTTCCTTCTATTATTAAAAATAGGATTAGGGAATCACAATCTCAAAAAAGTAGACATGATAGAGCTGGCTTCTTCTCCTGTAAGGTAACGCATGCCATTTGTCAAGACAGACTGAACCATTATAAACAATAGATACTGTACACAACACCTACAAAATAGAACAACATCTAACATGCCAAAGCAGGGGTGTGATTTATTTTATTAAATGCCCATGGTCAAAACTATGTCTGGAGGACAAAAAGGACATTAGTCATCAGAATGGTGGAGCACATTAGAAACATAAATAAAAAGTTTGATGGTCATCCACTTTCAAAGAAAAACATAGAGGAAGGTTTGAAGGGTCAAAATTTGGGGCATTGGAACAGATTACACCAGATTCCAGAGGAGGGGACTTTATTAAATTGATGTCCAAAAATGAAACAAGATGGATCTATAGATTAAATACACTGGCACCTGCAGGCCTCAATCACGAAATTGAACTATTTGCGTTTACTTGAACAAAAAGGCACTTAAACACTTGACATAAAAAGTGAGAAGATCCCCCTTAATTCAAATGTATGTAAATGGGACAATTGCAATCTAAATAGATAGTCTGACGTCTGAGAGTAGCGGTAGTTCCGATAGTTCCGAGACGCGTTAGTGTTTTTGGTCCAAGCAGGTACCCGTACCTAGTGTGACGTCACATGGAGGATTCCCTTCCTGGATTACTATTGCAGGCTTCCCTCGCGCGCGAGCATCACCGGCCGGTACCACGCGCGCTGAGAGTGGAAGCTGAAGACTGACCTGACCTACCCTACAGCAAGACGTCGCTACTACCCTTGTGAGGATCATCAGAAATCACATAAAGAGGCAAGTGATACATCGTAGCCTTATGTATACTGAAGATTGAAGCGCATTACCGAGGTTACTATTATCACTAGCGACACCTTAATTCTAGGGGGAGTACATATCTTTGCAGCAACTTTATTTTATAATACTACACCTTCCAGCGCGGGTCGAACCCTTTATCCTTTTTGATATTAATCTAACTTGGAGGTTATTTTGGCAATTAACCCTTCGTCGACCCAGCAGCGGCGCACTCCCACGGAGTGTGAAACTGTGTAGTATCACCTCTTCCTCTGTACGGCAGCGCGGGTTCCAAAGCTGAATTTACTCATGATTTTTAAACTGCCACCACTCCCTCATTTTCAAGCCCACCTACACACATCTTATATCAAAACGTTCAGCTATCCCTGCTGCCACTAAAAATGTCCACAGCTAAGCCGTAGTCCTGATAGTTTTCACAATATGACCATTTGTTTGAAACTCACGCCGCCCTTTGACATACAATTAAACTCCACTCTAGCCACCTCAAATTTGAAGGGCAATATTTAAACTGTGACTGTGCCTTAATTTTTATTATTTCAGAGACATACTATGCATCAAAATGTAGGTCTGGGTCTTGTGATCCTTACAATATAAAGCTCTTCACTGTAGGATTTATAATTTATAAACTACAACCATTTGAAGATGGCAACCACCAGTGAAGTGAGCAAGTTGGAGCAGTTTGTTTTTAACCAACCTTCTCTGCCCTTGCTGTAAAGTGAGTTGACATAGGAACCCAGGTGTGTGAGCAGCAAGCAGAGTGACAAAAGCTAGAGTGTGAGCTGAAAAATCAGGACATGATTTCTAAACTGCCACTACTCCCTCATTTTCAAGCCCACCTACACAAATCGGCTGCTAATGTTTTTATAAATGTATGTTTTAATGTAACTGTGAAGCACTTTGGGCAACAACATTGCAATTAAATGTGCTATATAAATAAATAAAAGTTGAAATGCATTTCTCACTCTATTAAGTTTGCCATGTGCACTTTTTAAATTTGATCAATCAATTGGTTAGTGTAATGTTTACTATCCTTACTCACTCCAAACACTCCATAAAGTTACTCTGCCCAGTCCAACCTTTCCACAGTTACTCCAGCCACTCCAACCACACAACAGTTACTCAAGCCACTCCACCCAGTTACTCTGCCCACTCCAGTTGTAGACTACTGGTGGAGGCAAGAACACTTCACACAATTTCCACAGAAATTGTAGCTTTTCTAGTTGTTCATATTGTGGTAACAAGGGGCACTTTGCCAAGAGGTATTCCCTGAACAAGAAAACCTCCAAAATTAGAGGATAAAAGGGAGTCTCTTCTGGCTTAGGGTGGGTTCACATCAGCATTATGGAAACGAAAGCCTTTAACCACTTCCCATCTGGGCCATTTGCCCCCTTCCTGACCAGGCCTAATTTTGCAAAACTGACATATCTCACTTTATGTGGTAATAACTTTGGAACGCCTTTATTTATCCAAGTCATTCAGAGATTGTTTTCTCGTGACACATTGTACTTCATGATAGTCATAAATTTGAGTCAAAATATTTCACCTTTATTTATGAAAACATCCCAAATTTACCCAAAAATTTGAAAAATTCGCAGAAAGTGATACCTCATAAAATATTTATTATTTAACATTCCCCACATGTCTACTTTATGTTGGCATCATTTTGGAAATGTCATTTTATTTTTTTAGGACGTTAGAAGGCTTAGAAGTTTAGAAGAAATTCTTCAAATTTTTAAGAAAATTGCCAAAACCCACTTTATAAGGACCAGTTCAGGTCTGAAGTCACTTTGTGGGGCCTACATAGTGGATACCCCCATAAATGACCCCATTGTAGAAACTACACCCCTCAAGGTATTCAAAACCGATTTTACAAACTTTGTTAACCCTTTATGCGTTCCACAAGAATTAAAGGAAAATGGAGATCAAATTTTTAAATTTCACTTTTTTGGCAGATTTTCCATTTTAATCCAATTTTTTCTTTAACACATCGATGGTTAACAGCCAAGCAAAACTCAATATTTATTACCCAGATTCTGCGGTTTACAGAAACACCCCACATGTGGTCATAAACTGCTGTATGGGCACACGGCAGGGCGCAGAAGAAAAGGAACTCCACATGGTTTTTAGATGCCATGTCCCATTTGAAGCCCCCTGATGCACCCTTACAGTAGAAACTCCCAAGAAGTGACCCCATTTTGGAAATTAGGGGATAAGGTGCCAGTTTTATTAGTACTATTTTTGGGTACATATGATTTTTTGATCATTCATTATAACACTTTATGGGGCAAGGTGACCAAAAAATTGGTTGTTTTAGCACAGTTTCTATTTATTTATTTTTACAGCGTTCACCTGAGGGGTTAAGTCAAGTGACATTTTTATAGAGCAGATTGTTACGGACGTGGCGATACCTAATATGTATACTTTTTCTCATTTATTAAAGTTTTACACAATAATAGCATTTTTGAAACAAAAAAATTATGTTTTAATGTGTCCATGTTCTGATAGCTATAGTTTTTTTTTTTTTTTGAGAGATTTTCTTATGTAGCGGCTCATTTTTTGCGGGATGAGGTGACTGTTTTATTGGTACCATTTTGGGGGACATACGCATTTTTGATCACTTGGTGTTGCACCTTTTGTGATGCAAGGTGACAAAAATTGCTTGTTTTGACACCGTTTTTTTTTTTTTTTTTTTACGGTGTTCATCTGAGGGGTTAGCTCATGTGATATTTTTATAGAGCTGGTTTTTACGGACGCGGCAATACCTAATATGTATACTTTTTTTATTTGTTTTACTTTAACACAATAATAGCATTTTTGAAACCAAAAAATGATGTTTTAGTGTCTCCATGTTCTAAGAGCTATAGTTTTTTTATTTTTTGAGAGATTTTCTTATGTTGAGGCTCATTTTTTGCGGGATGAGGTGACAGTTTTATTGGTACCATTTTGTGGGACATACGCATTTTTGATCACTTGGTGTTGCACCTTTTGTGATGCAAGGTGACAAAAATTGCTTGTTTTGACAGTTTTTTTTTTTTTTTTTTTACGGTGTTCATCCGAGGGGTTAGCTCATGTGATATTTTTATAGAGCTGGTTTTTACGGACGCGGCAATACCAAATATGTCTATTTTATTTTATTTTTTCTATTTTTTTCTATTATTTTTTTTCCTTACTTGGGGACCTTTTTTTTTTTACATGTGAAACTTTTTTTATTTTATTTTTTTCAACCCTTTATTTTTTTTTATTTTATTTTACACTTTTCGTCCCCCATAAGGTCATACAAGACCTCTTGGGGACATTTGCTTCACTTTTTCTTTTTTTTTCACTGTTGATTTCTCCTGTAACTGGGGCTGACATAGTCGCACCAGTTACAGAAGAAATGCACCCCCCAGAGAGGCTGTACAGCTGAGCGCTGTGTCTGCAGCGATCCGGAAGGCAGGGACACCTGGGAACTGTCCCTGCCTTATCTCTGGGTTGCCCTGCTGTCACTGACAGCGGGCAACCCGATCAGCAGCTGCACGATTAGCGTGCAGCTGCTATTTCTGAAAGGACGTTTTAAAACGTGCTTTCAGAAATAGAGGTCCACCCATAGGACGTTTATATCCTATGGGCGGACTTAAAGTGGTTAAGAGGCATTCTGTTTTGATCCTTCATAATACAAGTCTATGGACAGCAGAACAGATCCGCCTGGTTTCCCATTCTATGGGAATAATAACAGATCCGTCTGGTTCCCCTTATGCAAGACGGAAAACAAAGTCCTGTCGACAGGACTTTTTTTTCCGTTCTGCATAACGGAAACCAGGACGGATCCGTTATGCTGCCCATAGACTTCTATTATGACGGAAAGCAAAACGGAAGCCTTTAAAAAGGCATTCCGTTTTGCTTTCCATCATAATAGAAGTCTATGGGAATCATAACGGATCCATCTGGTTTCCGTTATGCAGAACGGAAAAAAAAGTCCTGTCGACAGGACTTTGTTTTCCGTCTTGCATAAGGGGAACCAGACGGATCTGTTATTATTCCCATAGACTTCTATTATGACGGATCAAAATGGAATGCCTCTTGAAGGCTTCCGTTTTGACTTCCATCCTATGGATTCCATTATTTTCCGTTGTAACCATGTTATAACGGAAAGCCATAACGGAATCCATAACGTTGATGTGAACTCACCCTAATACTTAATTTTCATCCCAAAAATATTTTCTTATTGCCCTCCAGGATAAAATGGAAGGGTATATGTTTGCTAGTGCAGACTTTTGTTGATTGTGGCTCTGCAGCAGATTGGCAACATTCTGCACTCCTGGTCTTAACTTATCAGTAGGGATTATCCACTGTGAGATGGTTTCTTTTTTTGTTAGTTCTATCTCTCCTATACAGTTATTTTGGGTATTTTTGTCTTCTCCAGAGGCCCAAGCAATAAAGCAAGAAGAAGGGATTTAGTTATCCTCCCAAATCCCTGGCTGATGCTGGGTTCTTTTTTTGTGGCCAAGAAAGGTGTTGAGATTCCTCCCTGTAATCAATACATTGACAAATAAGATAACCATATGTAACGACTACCCTCTATCTCTCATCTTACAATTATTTGATCTGTTCAAAAAGGCAGTCTAAAATTCACCTTAGGGGAGCAAATAATATTGTCAAGATCTGTGAGGGGGTGAAGAGATTACAGTCTTTCATACTCAGGGTTGTAATGCTTGTAGGTAGGGACAGACACAGACAGTGAGCACTGACCTAGAACCCAGCCTGCTTCTCCTACCTACTTGCAGTACAAGCCCTAGGTAGCGAGACTGCAACTAGTCGACAACCCCTGCGCTACTTACGTGCAGAGACAGACAAACGCCAAGAGACAAAACACCACAAAAACAGTGTCATCTGTACATTGGTCAGAACCAGACAGGCTATACAGTACCAAATGAGAGACAGAGAATAGTCAGAAGACAAGCTGAGATCAGAACCATATGAACAACGCAGTACTAAATGAGAGACAGAGAGTGGTCAGAAGACAAGCCAGAGTCAGAGGAACAAGCAATCCAATAAGCACAGGAACCAGAAACAGAGCTAGTGAGTCAGAGACTATCACTGGCACTGGTGTATGGCCAGGAGGGGTTTAAATAGAGCACCGAGTTCCAGGATCAGAACCTGATAGGTCATGACTCAGCTGTCCATTAGTCAGAAGCACTAGCACATAGGAATAGAGCATTGCATCCCGTTGCTAAGGATGCTGTCACGTCAACAGGGGGCGTGGCGTAGTAGCACCTATCCCAGCACAGCCGCACTGAAGCAGGAGATCGCATGGCTGGAGCCCAGACAGATAAATTTGTGACAAGGGTATTGGGAACACCTAGTAATGTCTTTTGGGCTCTGCAATTCCCCAGCTGTCTTCCATGACTTTATAATTTATGCATTCAGAAAGTATTTCGGGTCAATTTGTTGTGATTCACTTGGACTATATCTTGATTTTTTCCTCATCCTTGGATAAATATTGGGTTATGTTTGCAAAGTACTGTTTTAACCCCTTCCAGACATGGTGATATTTGGTGGCACTATTTATTAATGCATATGGTGTAGTGGGAAGCTGGAAAATTCTGCCACAGTTTTATGGGTTTTGTTTTTATAGTGTTTACTATGCAGTAAAACTGACCTGTTCACTTCATTCTCTGGGGCAGTACAATTACAGCGATACCACATTTATATAGTTGTTTCTTTTGTTTTCTTACTTTAAAATATTTTAGTAAAAAATGTTTTTCTTTTAATCACCATATTGTGACTCCCCAAACTTTTTTATAGTTACATTTACGGACTTATCGTATGTGAGGGCTCATTTTTTGTGGGATGATCTGTAGTTTTTATTGATACCATTTTGGGTGTGTATGACTTTTTGATCACTTTTTATTCCTTATTTTAGGGAGAGTAGAAGCGATGAAAAATCAGTGAATTGGCCTTATTGATTTTTTTGTTTTCATTACACAGTTTACCGTAAAGAATATTTTTTTTATGTTTTAGTAGTATGCATGTTTTCGGATTCTTTACAGGTGTGCCCCGTGCCGTCAGGAACTTACTGCTTCTCCATATAGTTCCAAAGTCATGGACTACTCCAAAAGCATAACGTGAGTCAGTGTAGATGTTTGCAGTTTTTCCTTCTGCCATCTTGCAAGCCTCAATCAGGGCTATTAATTCAGCCTCCTGTGCTGATTTATCTGGTGAAAGGGCTTGTTGCTGTAATACTGTTTCCTTTGAGGTAACTGCATATCCTGTGTGGTATTTTCCTGTTTCATCTGCATATCTAGATCCATCCACAAACAATGTCAAGTCGGTGTCCAGAATAGGAGTTTCTTTGATGTTCCATAGGAGCTCAGTTTCTTGTTTTATTAATTGTAGGCAGTCATGAGCTTCCCCGTTGTAAAACTCATCATCTGAGTAAGGGTACTTTCACACTTGCGTTTTTCTTTTCCGGCATAGAGTTCCGTCCTAGGGGCTCTATACCGGAAAAGAACTGATCAGGCATATCCCCATGCATTTTGAATGGAGAGAAATCCATTCAGTTTGCATCAGGGTGTCTTCAGTTCAGTCGTTTTGACTGATCAGGCAAAAGAGAAAACTGCAGCATGCTACGGTTTTCTCTCCGGCGAAAAAAACTGAAGACTTGCCTGAAAGCCGGATCCGGTATATTTTCCCATAGGAATGTGTTAGCGCCGGATCCGGCATTCTGAATACCGGAATGCCGGATCCGTCGTTCCGGCATGCGCAGATCGGTAAAAATGAGAAAAAATGTACAAGACGGATCCGTCGGTCCGCATGACAAGCGGAGAGACGGATCCGTCCTTGCAATGCATTTGTGAGACGGATCCGCATCCGGATCCGTCTCACAAATGCTTTCAGTCAGCGGCAGATAGGCGGATCCGCCGGATCACACTGCCGCAAGTGTGAAAGTAGCCTAAGGCTACTTTCACACTGGCGTTTTGGCTTTCCGTTTGTGAGATCCGTCATGGGCTCTCACAAGTGGTCCAAAACGGATCAGTTTTGCCCTAATGCTTTCTGAATGGAAAAGGATCCGCTCAGAATCCATCAGTTTGACTCCAATCAGTCTCCATTCCGCTCTGGAAGCGGACACTAAAACGCTGTCTGCAGCGTTTTGCTGTCCACTTGATGAAACTGAGCCAAACTGATCCGTCCTGGCACACAATGTAAGTCAATGGGGAAGGATCCGTTTTCTCTGACACAATCTGGCACAATAGAAAACGGATCCGTCTCCCATTGACTTTCAATGGAGTATGTGACGGATCAATTTTGGCTATGTTACAGAAAATAAGAACGGATCTGTTCATGACGGATGCATGCGGTTGTATTATTGTAACCGATTCATTTTTGCAGATCCATGATGGATCTGCCCAAAACGCGAGTGTAACAGTCGCCTAAGTTGCATCTATGTCGTTGCCCTTCCCTTCGGTAGACCCCCTTGAGGGAAAGGAAGGAGTGAAGCTGGATTGAGGACATGACATCTGCTGATAGTGACCGTGTCCGGAAGTAAGAGAGAACAATGCATTCTGAGATGTCTGGCTGCAGACAAGTGTTTTGGCTGAGTCTGCTGAAGGATAGCTGAAGGATAGCTGAAATGTCATGAGGGGCCAAGATTGAATGACCCAAGACAACATCAGCTGTTTTGTCCAATAATAAGTGACAAGAATGTATGGCTCGGATACATGATGGGCTCCCTCTGTCCACTGGATCAAGTCTGGCCTAGTAATTGCCCAGAGGGCGATTGCGGCCTCCATGTAGTTGGGTTAGCACACCTGTGGCATACCCTTGACGTTCCATGATGTAGAGTCTGAATGGCAAGTTGTAGTTGTAGTTGGAAGGCCCGGGGCTGGGGAGGATATGACATCTTGTTTCAGTTGTTCAAAGCATTGTTTTGCCTCTGTGGTGAGGTAGAAAGGCTGAGTAGAAATACAATCATACAAAGGCTGCATTAGAATTGAAGCATCCAGAATCCACGGAAACGCTTCCATTTAATCCACTCTACCCGACTATTGGATCCAAAAGACCGCTATACAACGTTCACGAACCGAATGAAGTAAAGACACGTGAGATGCCATACAAGTGACATCACACCCACGTGGGATGCCGAAGAACCCGAACGGCCATCACAGAACACAGAGCGTAGTAAGGACGCTCTAGCAGCCGGGACACCCGTACCTTACAAAGAAGGTAAACCACAGTCAGGGTGCAGCCCTTCTCCCCGTGTGGGACGCCACACTAGGTGCAGCACCCGACTGGTACACCCCCCCTTCTTTTTTTCTTTTTCATTCTTATCACTACCACTAACAGTGACCAGCCAGCAATCCCTAACAGGGAAGCACTGCATATATTTTGCCTTACCTATATTTGATATTTAAAAAAAAATGTTTTTACTGCGTCTCCACCCATCTACGAACTGTTCACAAAGGACATCTACCCACCAGAGTGCCAACAAACTATTGAAGGTGGAAATTACCGTTATACGACCACCGCATTGCTCCATTTGCACTCCCACTCTTGCATTGTACATTTTATTATTATTATCACTTTTTTAACATTTCCTTTTTTTAGTATTTCCTATTTTTTCATTCAATTTTTACGAAAGTAGTTATTATTACCAATTATTGCTGAATATTACCCTCTAAACCCAACCCTTTCCTATATTATCGATATTGATAATTAATAAATGCATATTTTTATCCATCAACCTGTCTACATTGCTCTTTAAGCGTTATCACCAGGTGTAGAGTGCCGATTTTCATTATACATTTTCTGGAATAGGTCTGCCCCCAAGAGAATGAGGGGGCAGGTAGTGGACACTACAAATTGTGACAGGACCGTGGGGGAAAGGACTAACCTGAGGACACGGGTAATGGCTTAGTCAGAACAGACGTTCTTCAAGAAAGGACGGTCCATAGATCTCTTCAAGTCGGAGCACACTTTTGGCTGTGCCAGTATGCACAAGGAAGGTGTGCGTGTCCCCCCCCCCCACCTGCAGCTACACAGTAGGTGTAGGACCATACTGGGGGGGGGCACAAAGCCATAATATTGATGGCTTCTCTGACATATGGATCTGGCTTGCCCCTGTCCTATGGTTGATTTGAGACTGCCCCCGTTTGTTGGATTGCCTGGGCAGTGCGTAACGGTGCCAAAGGAAATGGCTGGGGAGATCCCCTCTGGCCCCCCCTTGGGCAATGTGGGCATTTCAGTTTGTAATGTCCCTTTTGTCTACATCCATAGCAGGTGATAGAGGCTCTCTGGGCCGGATCCTGGAATCTTCCTTCTTCCCTGGGCCCTTCCCCGCTAACCATAACAAGGTGAGCTGGAGGTGCTGTCTCAATGCTTTTGGCGATTGGTACAAGTGTTTCAAGCCAACAGCCCGATACTCGGGCGGGCAATTTTTAAGGCTTTTTGGATGGGTGGTTTTAACCCGTCCACGAAGGCACTGGACAACTTTTTTGCTTCCACTGAATCATTACGGTTGAATCCTAGATCCTGGAACATCTGTTCCATCCTGTTAGCTAATTTTTCTACAGATTAATTTTTGTCCTGCTTTGTACTCCTCACTCAGCTTAGCCGTTGAGGTCTGGACTTGTCGTTATAGGATATCTACTTGTCCTGACAGTCTGGCTACCATCTGATCCAGTTCCCCCTCTTGCTATCTCTCTCTCTGACCTGGAAATATCATCTAATTCAAGTGGTTCTAAATCTCAGACTTCACGGGCATAATTTGTTGCCCCTACGCTCTCTATGTCTTCATCTCCTGATTCCTGGCCTTCTACTTTATAGGATTTTGAAGCTACTGCCTTCTTCACCCCTTCTCCTCCTACAGGTCTCCCTCTTTGTGACACTCCCTTCTCTGGTACGTAGTACGAGCCGTTAGCATTTAGGACCGGATATATGGGCACTGGCAGGGGAGGCAGGGGCTGAGTTGGCTCCTGCGTTGATTTAAAGGAGATGAGAGGCAGTACGTTATTCTCCGGAGCCACTGAGGGGAAAGCCGCGGGGTTTGTGGCTACTGCTATCAGGGAGGAGGAACAGGGAGGAGGAGCTACAAGGCCTGGGAGCTCCACATGCCAGGCAAATGTCATGTGTATCGGGATTCTGTTATATGCAGACACTACAGACCCACCCCTCCGATCTCTGATGGGGGAGGGCACTTTTCAATGGGGGCTGCAAGACCTTTTGTTTGTGAGTGCCATTATAGGGTGGTGGCTCATCTTGTCCCACAGTATACATGTACATCTTTGCTCCTTTATCCCATCTTACTGACCCCCAGTCACCATTAATAGACTTGCCGTTCGGTGCCATGCCTGTGCCGCACCTAACAATCCTTCATCGCTCAACTTTCCTGGACATCACTAAAACACTCTTTTTCATATTTCAACATTCAGTTCTCCATTAATATCACATCCTGCAATCTTCATCAACTTCTTATAGTTTTTCATATGTTTATTTTCTTCTTCTCTCGCTACTAACTGGGGGGCAGTATATTCCCCTACTTCATGAGACTGGGACTGGCCCATTTCAACAGCAATATTTCAGACTTACACACACAAAACAGAGGAGTGAGCAGGCACCTTTAACCCTTTACTCCTCATACAAATGGTTCACCCTCCCCTCTGGTTGGCCCAATCTGACTATCTATGGCTTCCGACTAATCAGTCCAGGACTCCCCTCCACACCTCTTCCTGATCAGGACAGGCGGAATTTACCTCCGCACCTTGGGACCTTCCTCCTCACCTCTTCCCGATCAGGTCAGGCAGAATAATTTGCGCCCTTCGTTGGTGCATCAACACCCTCTGGCCCAAACCAGGAGGTTACTGTTGCCTTCCTTTGTCTGTGGTCTTACTGTCCGTGCTCAATTCACTCCTCGGACAATCACATCTACATATAAACACATATACACACCAGAGTGATCTATCAATTTAGACTATGGTTCTATGGACCCAGGCTTTCAGCATTTAAGCCGACTACTATACTCACATGGGCCCATGACGTGACTAACTGAATAGCAGAAAGGCAGGTAAGATAATTGATTTTCTTACCTTTCTTTGAGGCCATGGTCCTCTCCTCTCATGCTGTTTGTCAGATCCCAGGGGCTCCTGAGGGTCGGCTGTTGATGCTCCCTTTGCCTGTGCCCACCCAGGGATGCAACTGTTGAAGATGCTTTCAATTAAAGTACTTAAGATACACTCTGGTGCTCTAAATTAAGGTACCCCAAGAGGTTGATATCCACGCGTGGTAGAGACAGACACAGACACAGGTGGGTCAAATACAAGTTCTCTTTCTTTATTATAGTAAGTTTAAGCAGTTTATATATCTTCAGGGAGGGAGTTCCTCCACTGAGGCCCATGCATTGTTTCATTGGCTAAAAAGTTAAGAAGAAAAGAGATAACACTTGGCATCTGCACATTGTGCATTTACATACTTTACATACATCTTACATACTTTGGTATATGAACTAATGTAAACATCTGTGTGCCAGAGCCATATTGTAATGGCTTCTCACTAATATCAATACTGCATACGTCATATGTGACACTTCAAGGAGGAGCTTTTATAGGCACTGGATATATATATATATGTATCATCTAACTAATTGGCTTAAGTATTCTTCTACAGTCCATACATCATTCTTGACACATTATTGTGTGGAGAAGAAAGGGGCCTCTGCAGCTTCGTCCCCCCTCCTTTCTCTCTTCAGTGTTGAAAAAACATGCAGCTTGAAGCAAAGGGGGAAGGGGAGGCACTTGTGATATGGACGAGGCAGTTTGAAGCAGCTACATAGAAATCCTCTGTTTTCATAGTCCTTGAAACAGAATGATATTCACATCGCTATCATATATACACAGTTGCATAAAAGGGGGTGATAAAATTCATATGCTCACCTGAACCTTTCTGATACCTTCAGCATACCTTAAACATTTTTTCATATTCTCCCACCTCTGAGACTAAATGTCTTACCAGAATTTTGAAACCCAAATAGAGTTCGCCCATGGGATGCTAATGCACTCCAAGTTTAGAGCTAGAGAAATGTATATGCCTCTGCATCATAGGGAAACTCATTAATATTTTGAAAGCATTCAGGTTACAGGTTGACCATTACTGTGGTAAGATTTGTTACCTGCAAATGGAAATTCTACAACTTTTACCCAATTCAGAGACATAGTGTGGAGGTAGAAGCAGCACGAGGAGACCACAGAGTGGCAAGGTGACATAGTGTGGAGGTGGCATCAGCATCAGGAGCCAACAGAGTGGCAAGGTGACATAGTGTGGAGGTGGCAGCAGCATAAGGAGACCACAGAGTGGCAAGGTGACAAGGTGTGGAGGTGGCAGCAGCATGAGAACACCATAGAGTGGCAAGGTGACATAGTGTGGAGGTGGCAGCAGCATGAGGAGACCACAGAGTGGCAAGGTGACAAAGTGTGGAGGTATGGGACCACTGACCCCACCATTTTAGAGTTAGGCACACTAGCTGGATCCGTCAGGGTTCAGCAAAAATGCTTCCATTACTGATAATACAACCGTCTGCATCTGTTATAAACAGGTACGGTTGTATTATCTTTAACATAGCCAAGACGTATCCGTCATGAACTCCATAGAAAGTCAACGGGGGACGGATCCGTTTTCTATTGTGTCAAATAGTTAAACAGATCCATCCCCATTGACTTGCATTGTGGGTCATGACGGATCCGTCTTGCTCCGCATCCCATGACGGAAAGAAAACCGCAGCTTGCATGAGGCCTTAGTCTTCTTACATTTCATTTTAATCAACATACAACAGAATCAACAGACAGTTAAACCGCTCATAATTCTGTGCAGGAACACATAAACATGTACTGTAGCTCCAACAGAAAAGCACACTCTAAACATAAGTGCGCATTTACCATCAAATACACAAATGTATAAACTTTAATTATTCTGTTTCCAATTTATCAGGGCTGAAACAAAGTTGTAATTTCCCTTTATCTGCTTTATTCACACATTGTCTCAGTTCTATTTTTATTATAGAGAATCATACTAATTTGCCCTGACTCTGACAAGTGATATCACATACATGTATGAATGGCTGGAAGCTTCTCAACTTTCCTAGAAAAAACAATAATTAGTTAGCCACTTGGAAACTAGAAGAACGTATCATAAATGTCCATTACTTTCTGCCATGATAAAAGCTTTAGAATAAAACTTCACAGTAGAACAAAAAGATATCCGACATAAGAACTACACAACATACAAGTATAAATATACAAAAACACATTCTTATCTGCAAAAGCAAGCAGAAAGAATTATTAAAGATTATTATTATTATTATTATTAAAAGAAAGTTACTTCAGCTGTATGATTAAGACCATGAGTAATGTCAAGTTTTCATAATTTTAGCAAACACCCGACTTAAATGAATGTTTGGACAGATTGTACTTTCTCACCTCTTCTTATCTGCTTGGATTAAGATATTTGGTCCTGAGATCCACTGGGACTGACTATGAGGTGCTTGGTGCCATGATAAACAGAAAGGTAGCAGAACGGGCAAACTCCTCAAATTTCCATGTAATTGAGTATGGAATTTTTCACCGCATGCTTTTAAAGGGTTTCTACCACTTCGGTTTCACATATTTAGCTGTCAGACACTAGCGATCCGCTAGTGTCTGCTCTGCCCAACCATCCTAATATAATTGCTTTTGGGGCAGCCGTTTTGCTAAAAAAAGAACTTTTATTAATATGCTAATGAGCCTCTAGGTGCTATGGGGGCGTCATTAGCACCTAGAGGCTCCGTCTACCTTCAGAAACTGCCGCCGCCCAGCGCGTCCCTCCAGCCCGCCCATCTCCTCCTGAATGCGATCCTCCTTGTGAGCGTATGTATTCTGCGCATGCGCAGTGAATGTCTGACAGCTTCCCTGCTCAGACATCTCCACTGCGCCTGTTCCTCGGAGCACTATGGCGTCATCGCGCAGGCGCAGTGGAGATGTCTGAGCAAGGAAGCGGTCAGACATTCACTGCGCATGCGCAGAATACATATGCTCACAAGGAGGATCGCATTCAGGAGGAGATGGGCGGGCTGGAGGGACGCGCTGGGCGGCGGCAGTTTCTAAAGGTAGACGGAGCCTCTAGGTGCTAATGACGCCCCCATAGCACCTAGAGGCTCATTAGCATATTAATAAAAGTTCTTTTTTTAGCAAAACGGCTGCCCCAAAAGCAATTATATTAGGATGGTTGGGCAGAGCAGACACTAGCGGATCGCTAGTGTCTGACAGCTAAATATGTGAAACCGAAGTGGTAGAAACCCTTTAAGCGTGCAGACAATGTGACAATTCACAGACAACAGGGGTAATTTCTTAAACAGAAATACGCCAAAAGTAGGCGTATTTTTGGTGCAAATTGCGGTGCAAAGGTCCTTTGCGCCACAATCTGCAACTTCTCCCTGCTCATGTCAGGTCTAAAAAACTGGGCGTAGCGTGGGTAGGGATCAGGGGACGGGCCAGCAGTCCCATCTCATTTATCATTTTCTACACCTGTTTTAGGCATAGAAAATTGTCCAAATGTAAGACAGCAAGGAAGCTGTGTTACATTTAGAAGCATCAGTGGATTTGCTAAAGTTATGAAGAGGCCAGAAACTCTTCATAACCCCGGTGGATCCACCCCCAGGTCTAGGGCTTATTAAGACTGCCGTCTAAAATGCTGATCTTAATAAATGTGCCCCAAGATCTCTACCCAATGAATTGCACAGAACTGTATCACTAAGGAGGAAGGTTGCCTGTGTGCTGGGGTCACCATTTGTACAGCCTGTGTAAGTAGTGCTATTTTGCTGTCCAAACCAACCCAACCCTAGACACATATGTCTGTTGCATGAAGCTTGGAAGGCAAGTTCCACGGGCCCACAAAAAAGATAGAGCATGTTCTATAGGCATTTCTATCATAGGGCAGGCTGTGCGCGTTCCGCAAAATGCAGAACCTACACGTTCGGTATCCGTGTTTACCAATATACCAATGGGTAGGACTGACTTGTTATGTGGTTACAGGCAACCAGACTTCTGAATGTCGTCTCAATTGAATGCATTAATGTGCATATAATCACTGCTTCAGGTGAAGTCGTGATTGGGGTGAGGCTTCCACTGCCTTGCCCAGGGAGGACTTCTAAGAATTTTTTCTGGAGGCAGAAACTAAAAGGGTAAAACTAGTGTAACTTTTGTACACAAAGCAAGTACTGATTGTTTCTGTCTTTAATTATTATGTCACCTTCTATATTCTTTGTAATGATTTTGGTAGTAATGCAGTGATTTAGGTATAGTTAGATAATATATACAAACCAACCATTGTGCTGGGAAAGCTGATTATGCTAGAACATGCGTACTGCACACTGGACATCCTTAGGAGGAGTGCTGAAAGGCATAAACTTTTCTACACAAAGACAAATAACTGGAACTCCTTTGAGAACATCATTCAGGTAGGATGTTGTAGGTACAGTATATCTCTCTCTTGTATCATCATGGCGTGTTGGCCATGTGCTATGATATGGCGACAGGAGCCCCCCCCCCCCAATATTGTATTGTGCAGGCCAGGTGATTATTATTTATTCTGTATGTGCCACAGGACCCTATCCAGGAAAATATGGGCTGACCCAAGGCATCCACAGGATCTCGTTGCAGTGGCATACTTGAAGTGCTGCCTAAAAAACATTCTAAAAAATGGTGGGCTCAAAATCCACAAGGTGCATCTTCATTTCTAAAGCTGATATTTGAGTCAAATAGCACACTAGGACCACTGGGATATTTCTAAAAATAGCAGAATGAAGGTAATAAATGTTGAGTCATATGTATCTTTTGGAACCTGCTGTGTTAAAAAAACTAGATTAAAACTGAAAATCAGCAAAAAAAAATTTACATTTACATTTCACCTCCAATATTTAATTCCTGTGAAACAAGTAGAGGGTTAACACATTTCTAAAATGGCGTTTTGAATACTTTGAGGGGTGTAAATTTTAAAATGGGGGTGACTTATGGGTATTCTCTATTATACAGGTCCCTCAAAGCCACTTCAGAACTGTCTTCTTCGTCCCCCAAAAAATGGGTTATGGAAATTTTCTTGAAAATGTAAAACATTGCTGCTAAATGTTAGAAAAATTGTGAAATATTTATATGTGTTTCTATTTTCTGGTATTGAGATCCGTCATAGCAGGATCCCAATACCAGAGAAAAATGCTTCTGTTTTGTCCCAATTCAGTGTCAATGGGGACAAAAACAGAACTGAACAGAACAGAGTGCTCCAAAAAGCATACCGTTCTGTTTGGTTGCGTTCCCATACTGAAGATTTCTTTCCGTCATGGGATGCGGCGCAAAACGGATCTGGCATGACCCAAATGCAAGTCAATGGGGACAGATCCATGTTCTCTGACACAATAGAAAACAGATCCGTCCCCCATTGACTTTCAATGGTGTTCATGACATATCCGTCCTTGCTATGTTAAAGATAATACAACCGGATCTGTTCATAACGGATGCAGATGGTTGTATTATCAGTACGGAAGCGTTTTTGCTGAGCCCTGCCGGATTAAGCAAAAACGCTAGTGTGAAAGTAGCCTAAAGTATGGTAAATATTAATTATTGACTATTTTGATATAGGTATATCTGTTTTAAAAGCAGAGAAACTAAAGAGAAAAAGCACCCCACTATTTTCTGTGCAATTTCTCCCGAGTATGGAAAGATCCCATACATGGTCCTAAACTGTTGTCTTACAAACTGCAGAGCTCAGAAGGGAAGGAATGCCATTTGGATTTTGAAACATGGATTTTGCTGAAATAATTTTTTAAGAGCTATAACTTTTTTTTTACTTTTTCATCAACTGAGCTGTGCGAAGGCTCATTTTATGCAGGACAAGCTATAGTTTTACATCAAGACACGGAGGCTCATATTGCTCATATTGCTTTCTCCTTCTTTACTGAACCACCAATAGCAGCAAAGAGAAAAAATTAACATAACAGGGAACCATAGCAACCAATGTCCCTCCCCTATGGCCCCTATAATAGGCCGCTCCTCCTATGGCTCTTCCTCTTTCTTTGTTGCTGCCAAGCTAAGTACACCTCTTTTTCTCTGCTGTGTTTAGCTGTGTTTTAGGTGTCTGTTTGTTAGCTTTTTGCGCTGCTTACTAGGGTGACTAACCCTGTTTGCTGTGCAGCGCTCCCCTCGTATTTTCCCCCTGCAGTCTGGCGTTGCTGGTGGGGGTTTGCTTGCGCTTATCCCTGCGCTTTGTGGGATACTCTGCGGCGCTCTCTGGGCTCCCCCCCCCGCTTCCCTGGTGGCGATTTTCTTCCTGGCACGGCATTGCTTTGCTGGCCGTTGTCTCCCGCCCCTCTTTTAGTTACCGGCGCTTGTCCGCACTGTTCGGGTGTTGGGGGCGGGTCCTCCCTCGTCTTTTCGCGGCGCCATTTCGGCGCTCCTCCGTTCGGGGTGGCCGCGAGATCTCGCGAGATCTCGGCGGCCATCTTGGATTCCCTCTGTAGTCGCCGGCTGCGAGATCTCGCGAGATCTCGGCGGCCATCTTTGTTAGCTTCAGCCGTGTTCGCGGGCTTCTGGGGGCGGTCCGGTCTCTCGTTCCGGCTCCTGGCACGGTCGGCGGCTCCTGCTCCATTGCCCCAGCGTCTCAGGTGATCTCGGCCCTGTCCCCTGCTTTAAGCGTTTGGGTACCAGCTCTGCCCCCATTAGGCATTGACTTCAAGTATGTCTGCTCCTACTCCACCTCCTACTTCCAGTCGCCCCCCCTCCTCTCCTGAGGGACTTAGCCCCACTGATACTGATGCGCATGCGCTGGCTCTGCAGCGCTCAGTGTCTGACGCAATTATGGTGGCCATGGGCTCCATGTCGTCGGTGTTATCGCAGACTATTGCCCAGGCCCTGTCCGCACGTCCCACTTGTGCTCCCTCTCAAGACCCCATTGCCGTACCGCAGCCTACCTCTGTTGATCCCCCTGTTTTACAGGGGACTTTGAATGGTGCGCATCCCGCCACCCCGGAACCCGTGCTTAGTTCACGGACAAGGGCCTCTTCCCGCCAGGCAGAAAGGGCGCGGACATGGAAACGCGCTAGAGCGCAATCACCGGACCTGTCTGACTCGGATAGAGTTTCAGACGAGGAGGCTATGGCGGACTTTGATTACGGCACAGAGGAGGATCTCACCCCCCCAGTTCAGGGCCCATCTACCTCCGCTGCGGCGGCCTCCTCTGCCAAGGAAGCGGCGACGAATTCCACCGCTGCCCGTTCTGAGGCCGTGTTGGATGATTCGGGCGAACCGATGTTCGATCCCGAGTCGTTACATCACCCTCGCTCGGCGGAATGGCTTCCCTCCCCTCATGTGGGGGCCTATTTGGAGCACTGGGTGCGTCACCCGCTCAGCCGCGAGTCACGCAATAAGCTTAGGGCCGAGTGCCCCCGGCCAGTGGTCCCCAATAAGGTCTGTGACACCCCGTTGGTGGACCCCAAGATGTCGCAGTTCTTGTCCAAAACAGGTTGGAACGCGAAAAAGGGCCTGGATTCAGCGCTACGCAGCTGCCAGGATAAGATTCTTGATGTGTTTGGTCCCTTGACTAGGATCTTAGAGTTGGCCGAAGCGGCCAGGATTGAGGGTACCCCGATTGACCCGGTAGAATTGAGGGGCTGGGCCCAGAGGGCCATATGCCTGACCGGAAACGCCAATACCGCCATGGCGATTGAGAGACGTAAGGCGATCTTGTTTAAGATTGACCCCAAATTGGCCAATTTAGCGCTCACTGAGGCAGGGAAGGATGCCCAGGGCCTCCTCTTTGGTGAGTCCTTCATCAAGGACATGAGCCGGTTCGTGGGCACTTTTACTGCGCTGGACAAGGCCCAGTCCTCTATGCGCAGGGTCTTCCAGGGACGGGTCTCTCATCGGGCCGGCAGTGGTAGGGGCCGCCTGTCCGGCCGTGCAAATTTCCAGGCCCGTGGAACGACCAGAGGTTCCGGTGGACATCGTCCTCAGTTCCAGGAACAACGCAACGCGTCTCCGTTCTTCACCACGAGAGGACAGCAATGGCGTTCTCGCTCCTTCCGGGGCAACCCGAGTCACCGCAGACCCTTGGGTAAGTGTCCCGACTCCAGCTTTTTTCCCACGCTTGGAGCCTCATTACCGCGGATCCATGGGTGCTTGCCACGGTCAGGGGATTTCACATAGAGCTCACGGGCTCCCCCTATGTGATTCCTTCCCCTCCGCTTATTCCCCTATCGCGCGCGGATCGTGCGTTGGTGGACGCGGAATTACAGTCCCTCTGGCGAAAGTTGGCAATAGAGCCTGCGCCCCCGGCATCGGTGGGTGTGATCAGCAACATCTTTCTTGTGCAGAAGAAAGACGGGCAGATGAGACCGGTCATCAACCTTCGCTCTTTGAATGCGGTAGTACGTTACCGTCATTTCAAGATGGAAGGGATCCATCTCCTTCGGGACTTGTTAATCCCTGGGGACTGGATGGTGAAACTGGACCTGAAGGATGCGTACCTGACGGTCCCGGTATCCGCCCTTTCCAGAGACCTGCTTCAGTTCCGGTGGCAGGGAGAGGTTTGGAGGTTCACCTGTCTGCCGTTCGGGCTGTCTTCAGCTCCCTGGTGTTTCACCAAGTTGCTGCGTCCGGTCGTGTCGTGGTTGAGGACCCGGGGTGTGCGTCTCATCATCTACCTGGACGACATCCTGCTGATGCACGAGTCCAGAGCGGGATTGCTGGAACATCTACGCTGGACGGCGGATCTGCTTTCGGGTCTCGGGTTCCTCCTCAACCGAGAGAAATCCTGCCTTACTCCGGCCCAGAGGATGGAGTTTCTAGGATTCACGGTGGATTCACTCTCGGAGTCTCTCAGCCTGCCGACGGCGAAGTTGCGGGCGATCCGCAAGGAGTTGAGACATGCTCTCCTCGCTCCCCATCTCTTGTTACGTCACCTGGCCCGCATTATCGGCCTGTTGGCCTCTTCCATTCAGGCGGTGTTCCCAGCCCCGCTGCATTACCGGGCGCTCCAGCGACTGAAGATCGCCCATCTTCGGACCGGTGCCTCCTTTGCGGACGCGGTGGTTCTGGACTCGGAAGCCCGGGAGGAACTGAGTTGGTGGATAGCCAACCTGGAAGCGTGGAACGGGAGAGCAATCTTTGGATCCCTGCCGGAGTTGACGATCGAATCGGATGCGAGCCTCCAGGGCTGGGGGGCCCATTGCAACGGGGTCTCCACTGGGGGTCCCTGGTCGGCGGAGGAATCCCTCCTGCACATCAATGCGTTGGAGCTCTTGGCGGGGTCCTTCGCTGTGAAGAGTTTCTCCAACGGGATCGCCAACGCGTGTATCCGGCTGCGGATGGACAACGTGTCGGCGGTCCGGTATGTCAACCGTCTGGGGGGTACTCGCTCGGCCACTTTGGCGCGTTTGGCCAAAGATTTTTGGTCGTTCTGCCTGTCCAGGGATATCATGGTGCAGGCGGAGTATTTGCCGGGGTTGAGCAACATTCAGGCGGATTGGAACTCTCGCTACCTGTCGGACGGCAGCGATTGGCAGTTGGATCCGCCGGTGTTTGCGGCGATTTCGGATTTGTGGGGTCCGATGTCCGTCGATCTCTTCGCCTCTCGGCTCAACAGGCAGCTAACCCGGTTCTTCAGCTGGCGTCCGGACCCGGAAGCGGTGGCGGTGGATGCTTTCCTCCAGGACTGGTCGGTGTCTCGCCTGTACGCGTTTCCGCCGTTCTCAATGATCCCGAGGACTCTCCTGCAGGTTCTCCGCCATCGGGCGGATCTGGTTCTGGTGGTCCCGTTCTGGGGATCCCAGGTTTGGTTCCCTTCATTGTTGAAGATTCTGGTGGAGGTTCCTATTCTTCTCCCGAACCGGTTGGATCTCCTACGCAACCCTCAGGGTCTACTTCATCCCCTCCTCCTCGACGGATCCCTGCGGCTGCTGGCGTGCCGGATCTCCGGACACCTGGATCTTTCGAGGGAATTTCGGCTGCGACTCGACGACTATTGGACAGCGCGTGGGCTCCCGCCACCCGAAAGTCTTACCGGGCAGCCTGGAGAACTTGGGCTAATTGGTGCGTGGAACGGGACTTGGATCCCGTTTCGGCACCTGTAGCTGACCTGCTGCGTTTCCTCACCTCTCTCTTTGAGGCGGGGAAGGCTTATCGGACCATTAACCTTTTCAGGTCCGCTATTTCTTCTACCCACGAGGGCTACGCGGGTGTCGCGGCTGGTCAACATCCTTCTGTGTCTCGCCTCCTTCGGGGGGCTCGGTTGTCTCGTCCCCCTCGGCCTCGTTTTTCCACTACTTGGGATGTCTCCCTGGTTTTGGGCTTTTTGGCCTCTTGGCCCGAAAATTCTGCTTTATCCATTAGGCAATTGTCTGCTAAATTGTTGGCACTGTTTTGCCTCATTTCATGTAAGAGAGTGTCGGATGTGAGGGCCCTTGACTACGACGCGCGTTCGTTTACCCCGGAGGGGGTTACCTTTAACATCTCGCGTCGCACTAAGACTAGCATCCGGTTTGTTTCCTACCCTAGTTTTCCTACATCTCCGATCTTATGCCCCGTGGCGTGCCTTCGGGAGTACGAGTCCAGGACTCTGGAACACGTCTCCGACCAGGCCACAGCTGTTCGTTTCCATTCGGCATCCGTTTGGCCCGGTGACTAGCCCTACGTTAGCGCGTTGGCTTAAATGGGTTATGTCATTGGCGGGTGTTGACACTTCGGTCTTCACAGCCCATTCCGCACGGGGGGCCTCGGCCACCGCTCTGGCGGTTTCGGGGGCCAGATTGGAGGACGTGATGCGCCTGGCCGACTGGTCTAATGTTACCACGTTCAGGGAGTTCTATTTCCGTCCTCCAACTAATTTGTTTGCTTCAATTATTGACAGGCTTTGAACTTGCAATATGAGCCTCCGTGTCTTGATGTAAAACTAAATGATTTTCCTATTTCATGACGTAAAGTCATAGTTTTATTAAAGACACGGAGGCGAGTATTGCCCACCCTGTTTTCCCTCCCTTGGGTCTTTTGGTGGGTTGTTTTCTTTCAGGGCTCGCTTATGTATATGTCTTTGCGGTATTTATTGTCCTGTTATTTATTAATGTCATTGTATTTATTGCTCTGTTGGTTATTTCATTGCCATTGTAGTGTTTGTTTAATGCACTTTATTGCCGTTGGTCATTCAACCCCTATCGGGTCTGTTTGAGCAGTTGGTGTCCGATGCTCTTGTCCTGACATGCCGGTTTCACCTGGGCCCATGGTCTGTTCTCTCTTTCAGGTTGAAGCTTCTTCAAGAGTGGTATACCGTTTTCCAGTTTAAGTTCTTCGGTGGTTGACCAGGTTGGCGACTGCTGGTTCCTGCTTCATACAGTGTGGAGTTCTTCGTTCCGGTTGAAGTTCAGAGTTCGTTGGATTGTTCGGGATTTTGGCACCAGGATCCCAAAGAAAGAGGAAGAGCCATAGGAGGAGCGGCCTATTATAGGGGCCATAGGGGAGGGACATTGGTTGCTATGGTTCCCTGTTATGTTAATTTTTTCTCTTTGCTGCTATTGGTGGTTCAGTAAAGAAGGAGAAAGCAATATGAGCAATACTCGCCTCCGTGTCTTTAATAAAACTATGACTTTACGTCATGAAATAGGAAAATCATTTAGTTTTATTGGTACCTACCATTTTGGCATATATACATAATTTTGATACCTTTTTTTTTGGGGGGGGGTGGCAAAAAATGTCAATTTTATTTTTTACTTCTATGAGGTTCCCTGTGTAGTTTAAATGCCGCGTTAATTTTATTCTCTGGGTTGATATGAATATTTTTATGCTAAATGTATATAGTTTTCTTATGTATTACTACTGAGATACCAGTACAGTGAAAACTCCCAAGAAATTACCCATTCTTAAAACTACACACCCAAGGAATTCATCTAGGGGTGTAGTAATGGTTTTGCAATTCTGTCAGTGTTTTTTTTTTTTTTTATGATGTTCACTGTGAGGTAAAAATGTCACAATAACTTTAGTCTGCAGGTTGATCCAATTATGGTGATATCAAATTTATTTATATATTTTTTACCACTCTTGCACCATAAAAATAATTTGTGTTTTGAATAATCATATTCTAATATCCATAAAACTTTTTCATTTTTCATCAAGACAGCTGTATGAGGGCTTGTTATTTTGCAGGATGGGCTGCAGTTTTTATTGGTACCAATTTAGGGTATATATGCCTTTTTGATTGTAGGCAACAACTGCAATTGTGAGTTTAGTATTTTTATGGGGTTCATCTTGCAGTACAAATGACAGGACAACTTTTATTCTGCGAGTTGATACTATTATGGCGATACCAAATGTATATAGGGGGAGATTTATCAAACTGGTGTAAAGTAGAACTGGCTTAGTTGCCCATAGCAACCAATCAGATTCCACCTTTCATTTTCCAAAGGAGCTGTGAAAAATGAAAGGTGGAATGTGATTGGTTGCTATGGGCAACTAAGCCAGTTCTACTTTACACCAGTTTTAAAAAAATTGCCCCCATAGTTTTTCATGTTTTACTACTTTTGCATTAGAAAATCATTTTTGATTAGAAAATCAGTTGCATTTTGCATTACCATATTCTAACATCAATAACATTTTTATTTTTCTGTCGGGACTGTGAGGGCTTATTTTTTGCAGGATAGACTGTAGTTTGTACTGGTACCAATATGCCATACATATGGCTTTTTAATTGCTTTTTGTTCCATATTGAGGCAAGGTTTTATCATTAGGGACAGGATAGACTGAGGTAGGATATGGTGTATCTGTTACAGCCAGGTCTAGAGCTGTTCATATACAGACTGTGTTGCTCTGCACAAGACTGAGCTTTTAAGTGCTCTTGTTTATGTGCAAAAAAAAACAGTTGCAAAGCTTCTCCAGTTTCTAAGTGTGCAATAAGCGTATTTTGTAGAGTCAGCATATATTTTGCTGCAGATGTTGTACAGAATCAGTGTATATTTCATGCAGACATTGTGCAATTGTGCCTTTTTTCCCCAAGAAGTTGCTAAGGTTCTACAATTTATAAGGGTGAATAAGCGTATTTTAGGGTGTCAACATCAGGATATATATTGGTTGCAAGGGTTGTCCAGTTGTGCCAGTTGCAAAGTTCTCTCCTTTAGTAATCTGTGTACCAAGCACTTCTCATTTAAAAAAAGGCTTCATAATAAAATATCTGGTAACTGATAGAGTGTAAATCGGCAGATAATGGAAAAAGATCCATGTCATGTGGGTGGCTGTAGCTGTGCGAACAATTGTAGCAGCACAGTCGGCACCAACTGTTCAGCCATTAGTAGTAGCAGGTAACCGTTCTCCCTTGCTTTTGTTAGGCGACAGATTATCATTGAGGACTAGTGTTGAGCTCGAATATTGGAATAGCGAATATTAATCGCAACTTTGCTAATTCGCAAATATTTCGAACATAGTGCTATATATTCGCTATTTCGAATATTCGTCATTTTTTAACATCTGAAAATATGATTCCTCCCTGCTTCTTTCTTGTGGGGCAATGAGTCATTGGCTCACAAGCAACTTAAGCAGGAAGGAATCATGTTTTCATATGGAAAAAAATGAAGAATATTCAAAAAAATGTATATATCAGCAATATAGTGAATATATTTGTTATTTAGAATATTCGCATAATTTTTTCCTATCTGTACAGTTGTTCGCATACTCCTCCCCGACAAGCGTCCCCGTCACCATGGGAACGCCTGTGGGTTAGAAAATACCATCGGATCTGCGTTTTCCCTGAGATCGTGAAAACTCAGATCCCATGGTATATTCTAACCCACAAGCGTTCCCATGGTGACGGGGATGCTTGTCGGGGAGCAGTATGCCAAAGTGGAATAACAGTACACATAAAAAAATAAAAATAAAACACAAATATTCTAAATAACGAATATTTGCTATATTGCTATAACTTAGTTTTTTAGAATATTCGTCATATTCTAAAAAATGAAGTGATAGCAATATAGCGAATATTTGTAAAATACACATATAGACTGTAATTTAGCTAATATAGTGCTAGAATCTTTTTTTATAGTCTAATTTTTTTGGGGGAAAACTGAAGTTCAGAAGAGGCAAAAAAAAAATTTTAGTATAAAAAAAAAAGATTATATCACTATATTAGCTAAATTACAGTCTATATGTGTATTTTACGAATATTCGCTATATTGCTATAACTTTGTTTTTTAGAATATTACGAATATTCTAAGAAACAAAGTTATAGCAATATAGCGAATATTCGTAAAATACACATATTAGCCATAGCCATAGCCAACCAAAAGGAAAGTTGCCTTATACAGTAAAAAGAAAATCGCAATACGCGAATAATTAAATCGCATATTATTTGCGATAAATAGAATAATGACGAATATTCGATTTCAACGATAATAAGACGAATATTCAATCGAATATTCACGAAATATCGTGAAATCGAATATGGCACCTCCTGCACATCACTATTGAGGACAAAGAGGATGACATTGTGGGAGGATGGCATTGTGGACTGCATGGCTCACTCATCATTTCAGTCACAGCAGGATGATGTTCATATCACCTCTGAGTCTGACATCATGCCTTTGAGCTAGGGTTTAGTCAAGTTCCAGAGATGACTTTCATTTGCATCATTCCTGTCTTCACTGCCCCATCCTGGTGGGGCTCCTTCTTTTTTCTTAAGAGCCAACAGCAACCCATGTGCTATGGAAGATAGTTTTCCTGTTGTTTCCTTATGAGTTCTGTGAGAACAGTCAGCGTTTGGACATGTGGAGAAGGTTCAAGTGTAGGCCGGGGACCTGATTACTGAAATGCATAGCTGTATTGGTGGCGGTGGTAGTGGCACTAATAACCATGGTGGTGGCGGTAGAGGTGCTGGTAGATGTGGTAGTGGCACTTATCGCAATTATAGAGGAGAGAATTGTGAGGAGCCCAAGGCACACTGCAGTCTGAGAAAAGTGTTGAGAAGGAGGATGACTATGATGATGACTATGTGTTGGACAGGACCTGGAAACTAGATCTAGCTGATGAGGAGGTGGTGACCTGAGATGAGGAGGGTGATGCTGGTGGCAATAAAGACAGAGTCAGTATACACCAGCCCAAAAATCTAAAAAAAAAACTGCCAGAAACAGATCTGCTTCTAATGTGGTCAGCTCTACAACTGGTGATGCCGCTGATACTGTTCATGCAGGCTCAAAACGTGGCAGTCCTAAGTCAAGCTCAACAGCTGGTAGCTCTTCCATATGGCAATTATTCTCCACTGTGCCTGCATGCAAAACCATTGCTGGGTGCAAGGTTTCCAGGATGAAAATAAGCTGTGGGCATTCAAATACAAACATAAGCATCATGGCTCTATTGCCACAGCATCACTAGATCAAACTGATGCATTTTACGAGCAGTCAGGCAATAAATGTGGTAATGTAAAAAATGCCCCCAAAAGTGTCCATAGCCTTTAAGTCTCATGCCCATAACCGTATCTATATTTCAGTCTTCAAAAAACTGACCTATAAGATATGGATACCTTCTGTGTGCATTTCGTATTTTTCTCAATCGCATCAATGGCAAGGGCTATTCTCATCCACAATATAGAGAAGAATAGGACATGTTCTATAATATGAGTAATAGAAAATGGATTCAGAAAAAACTGTGATGGGTCAGTGTGCTATGTCCAAAAAAAGCACACTGATGAAATTACAGTTGTGTCCATGAAGCCTAATTGGAAAAACATAATTAATAACATGTTAATAATAATCTAAATTAACCCCTTAGGGACGCATGAGGTACCAGTACGGCATGTTTCCCGAGTCCTTAAGGACCCATGACGTACCGGTACGTCATGAGTTTAAAATGCGATTGCGGAGCTGCGGGGGTTAATCGGAACAGGATGCCCGTTGAAATCATTCAGCGGGCATCCTGTCACAACGCCGGGGCCGGGGGTGGGGGGGTCATACCGTATCGGCGGTCGCAGCAAACCGCAGGTCAATTCAGACCTGCGGTTTGCAGCGCTTTCTGCAGTTTCTGATCTCCGTGGTCCCTGGCTCTCAGACTATGGAGACACTAAAACATGATTTTTTTTGTTTCAAAAATAAAATCATTGTGTAAAACTTACATAAATAAAAAAAATGCATACATATTAGGTATCGCCGCGTCCGTGACAACCTGCTCTATAAAAATACCATATGATCTAACCTGTCAGATGAATGTTGTAAATAACAAAAAACAAACGGTGCCAAAAAAGCTATTTCTTGTTACCTTGCCTCACAAAAAGTGTAATATAGAGCAACCAAAAATCATATGTACCCTAAACTAGTACCAGCAAAACTTCCACCCTATCCCATAGTTTCTAAAATGGGGTAAATTTTGGGGAGTTTCTACTCTAGGGTTGGATCAGGGGGGCTTCAAATGGGACATGGTGTCCAAAAATGGGACATGGGTAAACTACAGAATCAGGGCCATAAATAATGAGTTTTGTTTGGCTGTTAACCCTTGCTTTGTAACTGGAAAAAAAATATTAAAATGGAAAATCTGCCAAAAAAGTGAAATTTTGAAATTGTATCTCTATTTTCCATTCAATCTTGTGCAACACCTAAAGAGTTAACAAAGTTTGTAAAATCAGTTTTGAATACCTTGAGGGGTGTAGTCTCTTAGATGGGGTCACTTTTATGGAGTTTGTACTCTAGGGGTGCATCAGGGGGGCTTCAAATGGGATATGGTGTAAAGAAAAAACAGTCCAGCAAAATCTGCCTTCCAAAAACCATACGGCGCACCTTTCCCTCTACGCCCTACTGTGTGCCCGTACAGTAGTTTACGGCCACATATGGGGTGTTTCTGCAAACTATAGAATCGGGGCAATAAATATAGCATTTTGTTTGGCTGTTAACCCTTGCTTTGTTACTGAAAAAAATGGATTAAAATGGAAAATTTGCCCAAAAATTTTAATTCTCAAATTTCATCTCCATTTGCCAATAACTCTTGTGCAACATATAAAGGGTTAAAAAAGTTTGCAAAATCTGTTTTGAATACCTTGAGGGATTTAGTTTCTTAGATGGGGTCACTTTTATGGAGTTTGTACTCTAGGGGTGCATCAGGGGGGCTTCAAATGGGACATGGTGTAAATAAACCAGTCCAGCAAAATCTGCCTTCTAAAAACCATACGGTGCACCTTTCCCTCTACGCCCTACTGTGTGCCAGTACAGTAGTTTACGGCCACATATGGGGTGTTTCTGCAAACTACAGAATTGAGGCAATAAATATAGCATTTTCTTTGGCTGTTAACCCTTGCTTTGCTACTGTAAAAAAATTATTAAAATGGAAAATTTGCCAAAAAATCTAAATTCTGAAATGTTATCACCATTTGCCATTAACTCTTGTGGAACACCTAAAGGGTTAGCAACATTTTTTAAATCAGTTTTGAATACCTTGAGGGGTGTCGTTTCTAGAATGGGGTCATTTTTGGGTTTGTGTTTTCTATTATGTAAGCCTCACAAAGTGACTTCAGACCTGAACTGGTCCCTAAAAAGTGTGTTTTTGAAAATTTCTGAAAAATTTCAAGATTTTCTTCTAAACTTCTAAGCCTTGTAACATCCCCCAAATAAAATATCATTCCCAAATTAGTCCAAACATGAAGTAGACATATGGGGAAATTAAAGTAATAACTGTTTTTGTAGGTATTACTATGTATTATATAAGTAGAGAAATTGAAACTTGGAAATTTGCATTTTTTCACAAATTTTTGGTAAATTTGGGATTTTTTTTATAAATAAAAATGTTTTTTTTACTTCATTTTGCCAGTGTCATGAAGTACAATATGTGACGAAAAATCTCAGAATGGCCTGGATAAGTCAAAGCATTTTAAAGTCCTTAAGGTGAAATAGGGCTTAAGGGGTTAAACTAAAAAGAAAAAATATTTCTTCAAAGTAGGTATTAATAAACAGCCCTATTATGGCCTGTTATGAAAAAGTTCTGCGAACCAAAATTATTTTGGTAGACCGACAAAAAATTTAAAAGTTGAGAATGTTAAACTTAAAAAATAGCTAAAAAGGTCACTTTAGACCTCTAAGCCCAACTATTGGGAACAAGCGCTCATATGAATTATTCTGATAATTGCCCTGTATAATCATAATCGATAAAAAAGCTGATTGATATATTTAATCAGGATGAAAGATGAACGATAACCAGCAGATCTACTTGTGTACTCCGGGATGTGCTGCCGATAATTAGTAGAACCAAATGAAGAAGTAACAACTATGGTGGCAATCTTTCCTCCCACATTCACATTTAATTGCCCTGTGTAATAGGCAGGTGCCAACAATTGCTGATGTTTTCAATATGTCATATTCTAGGTTCTTCAAAGTAGCCACTTTTTGCTTTGATTACTGCTTTGCACACTCTTGGCATTCTCTTGTTGAGCTTCAAGAGGTAGTCACCTGAAATGATTTTCACTTCACAGGTGTGCCCTGTCAGGTTTAATAAGTGGGATTTCTTGCCATATAAATGGGGTTGGGACCATTAGTTGCCTTGTGGAGAAGTCAGGTGGATACACAGCTGATAGTCCTACTGAATAGACTGTTAGAATTTGTATTATGGCAAGAAAAAAGCAGCTAAGTAAAGAAAAACAAGTGGCCATCATTACTTTAAGAAATGAAGGTCAGTCAGTCCGAAAAATTGGGAAAACTTTGAAAGTGTCCCCAAGTGCAGTCACAAAAACCATCAAGCGCTACAAAGAAACTGGCTCACATGCGGACCGCCCCAGGAAAGGAAGACCAAGAGTCACCTCTGCTGCGGAGGATAAGTTCATCCGAGTCACCAGCCTCAGAAATCACAGGTTAACAGCAGCTCAGATTAGAGACCAGGTCAATGCCACACAGAGTTCTAGCAGCAGACACATCTCTAGAACAACTGTTAAGAGGAGACTGTGTGAATCAGGCTTTCATGGTAGAATATCTGCTAGGAAACCACTGCTAACGACAGGCAACAAGCAGAAGAGACTTGTTTGGGCTAAAGAACACAAGGAATGGACATTAGACCAGTGGAAATCTGTGCTTTTGTCTGATGAGTCCAAATTTGAGATCTTTGGTTCCAACCACCGTGTCTTTGTGCAACGCAGAAAAGGTGAACGGATGGACTCTACATGCCTGGTTCCCACCGTGAAACATGGAGGAGGAGGTGTGATGGTGTGGGGGTGCTTTGCGGGTGACACTGTTGGGGATTTATTCAAAATTGAAGGCATACTGAACCAGCATGGCTACCACAGCATCTTGCAGCGGCATGCTATTCCATCCGGTTTGCGTTTAGTTGGACCATCATTTATTTTTCAACAGGACAATGACCCCAAACACACCTCCAGGCTGTGTAAGGGCTATTTGACCATGAAGGAGAGTGATGGGGTGCTGCGCCAGATCACCTGGCCTCGACAGTCACCGGACCTGAACCCAATCGAGATGGTTTGGGGTGAGCTGGACCGCAGAGTGAAGGCAAAAGGGCCAACAAGTGCTAAGCATCTCTGGGAACTCCTTCAAGACTGTTGGAAGACCATTTCAGGTGACTACCTCTTGAAGCTCATCAACAGGATGCCAAGAGTGTGCAAAGCAGTAATCAAAGCAAAAGGTGGCTACTTTGAAGAACCTAGAATATGACATATTTTCAGTTGTTTCACACTTTTTTGTTATGTATAAAATTCCACATGTGTTAATTCATAGTTTTGATGCCTTCAGTGTGAATCTACAATTTTCATAGTCATGAAAATAAAGAAAACTCTTTGACTGAGAAGGTGTGTCCAAACTTTTGGTCTGTACTGTACGTGCTATGATAAGAACATCATTTCTAAATGATATTCTGATAACTGTGTTACATTCATGTTATACATGTGCTATGACTAACAATTTGCATAGGTTTATTCATGTTGCTAGTTTGTACTTTTGCTGCTAGTATGTACTTATAGTTTTCACATCTTCTTAATGCAGATATACATGTGACCACTAGATGGCAACATGACTCTTTCAAATATAAGTGCATAAACTAAATAAAAAATACATATGCTATTATTTCATATGAGTTTTGGAGCCTCCTAAGACATATTGTTTTCTTACAATACATTTTGGCTTTTATACTTAATAACTGAAAAAAGTCATAAAAAGAGCACAAGATAGAATGCAACATTATAATACTAAGTGGTACATAACAAACGTATTAGGTGAAAGTACCAGCCATAGACATCAACACAGTGGTCCAGATTTACTAATCATAAGAGTAAGCTTAGACAGGTTGTCTAGATCTGCACCAGATTTATCACAGTGGCTCAGGCTGGATGATAAATTTGGTGCAAGGCTGTATTTTCTCTGACTCTATAGAAACTTTTGGTAGGCTTACATTGAGACAGATTTTTATGCCAGAATTGTGGAGCAATGATTAGCTTAGGTCATGCCCCTTTCCCATGAAGTTCTACCTCCTTCCGCTAAGCCCCACCCCTTGTCACATGTCGGGAAAAAAGTGTAGAAACACTAGATTCACAAAATTTCATGTATGATGAGGGCTTAGTAAATGAGGGCTAAAGTTTATAAACTGAAAAGCCCCACAACAGAAGACCAGTGATTGGACATTTCATTCCATAAAATATATCAGAATTAATATCATAGAAACAATAATGTACATAAGAAATGCCGACACTAGAACATTCTTTTAAAAAGGCGCATCTGGAAGATTTTGAAAATGGATGTGCAAAAATGTTGGCCTTATGACCTGCCCATTTATATAGGCCATGCCCCCGACCTGTTGCATTTGAATTAGAAATAATACATATGGCCCCATACATCACACCCCAATATAAATACAGATAAGAGAGCTGACTCTGAAAATAAATACAGGCTACACACCAGACCCTTATGAACTAATACAAGGCACATATCAGACCCCTTCTACATATAAAAACTGTACACCAAACACCCTAAACAAATATGGACCCCATAAATCCAGACCACAGAACAGACCCTAAAATGAATACAAAACCCTGGAATATATAAATAATCTAAATATAGACCCCCAAGGCATTGAAATCAATACAGAACCCAAACCCCACAAAAATACAGCTCCCATACCATCCCCCAAAATAAATACAGACCCTAGACCAGACCACTGTTTAGAGAACTCCTAAACTAATACAGACCCAATAACATTTTACTTTTTATATTCGCAAGTACACAAGTACATGGTGTTTGCAGATAACAGGTTTACAAGTTCACAGGCTTGATAGTTGCAATCTTTTAATCTGAGGACTATTGGAGTTTACTGTCATTTAAAGGCACAATCTTTAGAAATATTGACAGTCCATCAGTCCCAAGGGGGACTTTCACATTCAGGGCCGATATTACAAGCCTCTTCAGGTCTCAATTGCCTCCAGCTCCACAGTACCCGGTCTCAACGAGGAGGCAACATACTCTATCGGCCCCTCTAAATTGAGTGGCTTCTAGTGGCTAAGACACGGGCCAGGACGTATTCTACTCCACAGGCAGCAGTAACCCTGTCCTTCTACTGCCCTTGTCCATAGACCCAGCTTTTTTGACCTGCCACTTGGTTGGGGAAAAATACTCCCTTTGCTGTCCATCATTAGATCAGCAGTTACCACTGCAGTCATATCATTTGCAGGCTATTTTCTGCAGGACAAAGAATCTTTAAGGGGCAGTGTCCTATTTAAGGTGGACTTCGATTGATAGGGAGGGGCTGGCCACAGAAAGGATTGGAGCTCTGATGCAACAAGAGCAATTGTGACTCCCTCATTGCACCAATGGCCTAATTTGCATATGAAGAAAAAGTATCAAAACTCTGGAACGTGGCCTTGAATCAACAAAAGAAAAAAATCAGCTCTGCCTATGCAAACAGTTTGATAGGGAGGTCTCTGGTGACAGATTCCCTTTAATGCAATGATTAGGGCTGGTTCTTCCTTTTGGCATATCATGTTGCAGTGGCAGTGCTGCTCATTATGCAGTACTCTTTTTTTTTGTGCTGGACCTCCAAAACATTCTCTAAAATGTTTGTTGTGGGACAACTTCTTTAAAGGGTTTCTGTCACCAGAATTAACCCTATTAAACTAGCTGACATTAGCCATTTGCTAATGTCAGCTGAACCTAACTAGCCTATTTCTACTTTTATCTATGCCCATTTCCCCATATCTAAGGCTACATGCACACGACCGTATGTGTTTTGCGGTCCGCAAATTGCGGATCCGCAAAAAAAAATTCATGACGTTCCGTATGGCATCCGTTTTTTTTGCGTATCCATTGTAATAATGCCTATCTTTGTCCGCAAACTAGAAAAAAATAGGACATGTACTATTTTTTGGGTGGAGCAACGGAACGGACATACTGATGCGGACAGCACACGGTTTGCTGTCCGTGTTTTTTGCGGACCCATTGAAATGAATGGGTCCACATCCTATCCGCCAAAAAAACGGATCTTGACACGGAAACAAAATACGGTCGTGTGCACGAGGCCTAACTTTTATAATATGCTAATTAGCCTCTAGGGCTCCTAGGGGCTCCGTTCTCCCACCTCTGGACACGCGTTGCTACACTAGATTGACAGGTCCAGGCAGCGTTGGTCTCCTACTGCCAGCCCTGTCTGCCGTGTAAATCTCGCTCCTGCGCTATCCCGTTCATTATTTGGCACAGGTGCAGTGAGTGAAGGGCGCTCGCCGGCTGCCGGATTCCTCACTGCGCCTGCGAGATTTCCGCAACGCACAGGGCCGGCAGTTGGAGGTGAATGCTGCCTGGCCCTGTCAATCTAGTGTAACAGGGCATGGCCAGAGGTGAGAGAATGGATCCCCTAGCAATGCCCCCCTGCACCTAGAGTCTAATTAGCATATTATAAAAGTTATATTTCTGGAGTAACGGCATAGATAAAAGTAGAAATAGGCTAGTTAGGTTCAGCTGACATTAGCACATCGCTAATGTCAGCTAGTTTAATAGGGTTAATTCTGGGTACAGAAACCCTTTAACCACCTCCGGACCGCCCTACTCACGGATGCGTCCGGAAGGTGGTTGATCTATTCCTCCTGGACGCATCCGTGCGTCATCTCGCGATAGCCGAGATTTCCTGTGAACGCGCGCACACATGGCCTCGACAGTCACCGGACCTGAACCCAATCGAGATGGTTTGGGGTGAGCTGGACCGCAGAGTGAAGGCAAAAGGGCCAACAAGTGCTAAGCATCTCTGGGAACTCCTTCAAGACTGTTGGAAGACCATTTCAGGTGACTACCTCTTGAAGCTCATCAACAGGATGCCAAGAGTGTGCAAAGCAGTAATCAAAGCAAAAGGTGGCTACTTTGAAGAACCTAGAATATGACATATTTTCAGTTGTTTCACACTTTTTTGTTATGTATAAAATTCCACATGTGTTAATTCATAGTTTTGATGCCTTCAGTGTGAATCTACAATTTTCATAGTCATGAAAATAAAGAAAACTCTTTGACTGAGAAGGTGTGTCCAAACTTTTGGTCTGTACTGTACGTGCTATGATAAGAACATCATTTCTAAATGATATTCTGATAACTGTGTTACATTCATGTTATACATGTGCTATGACTAACAATTTGCATAGGTTTATTCATGTTGCTAGTTTGTACTTTTGCTGCTAGTATGTACTTATAGTTTTCACATCTTCTTAATGCAGATATACATGTGACCACTAGATGGCAACATGACTCTTTCAAATATAAGTGCATAAACTAAATAAAAAATACATATGCTATTATTTCATATGAGTTTTGGAGCCTCCTAAGACATATTGTTTTCTTACAATACATTTTGGCTTTTATACTTAATAACTGAAAAAAGTCATAAAAAGAGCACAAGATAGAATGCAACATTATAATACTAAGTGGTACATAACAAACGTATTAGGTGAAAGTACCAGCCATAGACATCAACACAGTGGTCCAGATTTACTAATCATAAGAGTAAGCTTAGACAGGTTGTCTAGATCTGCACCAGATTTATCACAGTGGCTCAGGCTGGATGATAAATTTGGTGCAAGGCTGTATTTTCTCTGACTCTATAGAAACTTTTGGTAGGCTTACATTGAGACAGATTTTTATGCCAGAATTGTGGAGCAATGATTAGCTTAGGTCATGCCCCTTTCCCATGAAGTTCTACCTCCTTCCGCTAAGCCCCACCCCTTGTCACATGTCGGGAAAAAAGTGTAGAAACACTAGATTCACAAAATTTCATGTATGATGAGGGCTTAGTAAATGAGGGCTAAAGTTTATAAACTGAAAAGCCCCACAACAGAAGACCAGTGATTGGACATTTCATTCCATAAAATATATCAGAATTAATATCATAGAAACAATAATGTACATAAGAAATGCCGACACTAGAACATTCTTTTAAAAAGGCGCATCTGGAAGATTTTGAAAATGGATGTGCAAAAATGTTGGCCTTATGACCTGCCCATTTATATAGGCCATGCCCCCGACCTGTTGCATTTGAATTAGAAATAATACATATGGCCCCATACATCACACCCCAATATAAATACAGATAAGAGAGCTGACTCTGAAAATAAATACAGGCTACACACCAGACCCTTATGAACTAATACAAGGCACATATCAGACCCCTTCTACATATAAAAACTGTACACCAAACACCCTAAACAAATATGGACCCCATAAATCCAGACCACAGAACAGACCCTAAAATGAATACAAAACCCTGGAATATATAAATAATCTAAATATAGACCCCCAAGGCATTGAAATCAATACAGAACCCAAACCCCACAAAAATACAGCTCCCATACCATCCCCCAAAATAAATACAGACCCTAGACCAGACCACTGTTTAGAGAACTCCTAAACTAATACAGACCCAATAACATTTTACTTTTTATATTCGCAAGTACACAAGTACATGGTGTTTGCAGATAACAGGTTTACAAGTTCACAGGCTTGATAGTTGCAATCTTTTAATCTGAGGACTATTGGAGTTTACTGTCATTTAAAGGCACAATCTTTAGAAATATTGACAGTCCATCAGTCCCAAGGGGGACTTTCACATTCAGGGCCGATATTACAAGCCTCTTCAGGTCTCAATTGCCTCCAGCTCCACAGTACCCGGTCTCAACGAGGAGGCAACATACTCTATCGGCCCCTCTAAATTGAGTGGCTTCTAGTGGCTAAGACACGGGCCAGGACGTATTCTACTCCACAGGCAGCAGTAACCCTGTCCTTCTACTGCCCTTGTCCATAGACCCAGCTTTTTTGACCTGCCACTTGGTTGGGGAAAAATACTCCCTTTGCTGTCCATCATTAGATCAGCAGTTACCACTGCAGTCATATCATTTGCAGGCTATTTTCTGCAGGACAAAGAATCTTTAAGGGGCAGTGTCCTATTTAAGGTGGACTTCGATTGATAGGGAGGGGCTGGCCACAGAAAGGATTGGAGCTCTGATGCAACAAGAGCAATTGTGACTCCCTCATTGCACCAATGGCCTAATTTGCATATGAAGAAAAAGTATCAAAACTCTGGAACGTGGCCTTGAATCAACAAAAGAAAAAAATCAGCTCTGCCTATGCAAACAGTTTGATAGGGAGGTCTCTGGTGACAGATTCCCTTTAATGCAATGATTAGGGCTGGTTCTTCCTTTTGGCATATCATGTTGCAGTGGCAGTGCTGCTCATTATGCAGTACTCTTTTTTTTTGTGCTGGACCTCCAAAACATTCTCTAAAATGTTTGTTGTGGGACAACTTCTTTAAAGGGTTTCTGTCACCAGAATTAACCCTATTAAACTAGCTGACATTAGCCATTTGCTAATGTCAGCTGAACCTAACTAGCCTATTTCTACTTTTATCTATGCCCATTTCCCCATATCTAAGGCTACATGCACACGACCGTATGTGTTTTGCGGTCCGCAAATTGCGGATCCGCAAAAAAAAATTCATGACGTTCCGTATGGCATCCGTTTTTTTTGCGTATCCATTGTAATAATGCCTATCTTTGTCCGCAAACTAGAAAAAAATAGGACATGTACTATTTTTTGGGTGGAGCAACGGAACGGACATACTGATGCGGACAGCACACGGTTTGCTGTCCGTGTTTTTTGCGGACCCATTGAAATGAATGGGTCCACATCCTATCCGCCAAAAAAACGGATCTTGACACGGAAACAAAATACGGTCGTGTGCACGAGGCCTAACTTTTATAATATGCTAATTAGCCTCTAGGACTCCTAGGGGCTCCGTTCTCCCACCTCTGGACACGCGTTGCTACACTAGATTGACAGGTCCAGGCAGCGTTGGTCTCCTACTGCCAGCCCTGTCTGCCGTGTAAATCTCGCTCCTGCGCTATCCCGTTCATTATTTGGCACAGGTGCAGTGAGTGAAGGGCGCTCGCCGGCTGCCGGATTCCTCACTGCGCCTGCGAGATTTCCGCAACGCACAGGGCCGGCAGTTGGAGGTGAATGCTGCCTGGCCCTGTCAATCTAGTGTAACAGGGCATGGCCAGAGGTGAGAGAATGGATCCCCTAGCAATGCCCCCCTGCACCTAGAGTCTAATTAGCATATTATAAAAGTTATATTTCTGGAGTAACGGCATAGATAAAAGTAGAAATAGGCTAGTTAGGTTCAGCTGACATTAGCACATCGCTAATGTCAGCTAGTTTAATAGGGTTAATTCTGGGTACAGAAACCCTTTAACCACCTCCGGACCGCCCTACTCACGGATGCGTCCGGAAGGTGGTTGATCTATTCCTCCTGGACGCATCCGTGCGTCATCTCGCGATAGCCGAGATTTCCTGTGAACGCGCGCACACAGGCGCGCGCGCTCACAGGAACTGAAGGCAAGCGAGTGGATCTCCAGCCTGCCAGCGGCGATCGCTCGCTGGCAGGCTGGAGATGTGATTTTTTTAACCCCCTAACAGGTATATTAGACGCTGTTTTGATAACAGCGTCTAATATACCTGCTACCTGGTCCTCTGGTGGTCCCTTTTGTTTGGATCAACCACCAGAGGACTCAGGCAGCTCAGTAAAGTACCACAAAACACTACACTACACCCCCCCGTCACTTATTAACCCTTTATGAACCACTGATCACCCCATATAGACTCCCTGATCACCCCCCTGTCATTGATCACCCCCCTGTCATTGATCACCCCCCTGTAAGGCTCCATTCAGAGGTCCGTATGATTTTTACGGATCCACTGATACATGGATCGGATCCGCAAAACACATGCGGACCTCTGAATGGAGCCTTACAGGGGGGTGATCAATGAAAGAGGAGTGATCACCCATATAGACTCCCTGATCACCTCCGTCATTGATCACGCCCCTGTAAGGCTCCATTCAGACGTCCGTATGATTTTTACGGATCCACTGATACATGGATCGGATCCGCAAAACACATGCGGACGTCTGAATGGAGCCTTACAGGGGGGTGATCAATGACAAGGGGGTGATCACGCATATAGACTTCCTGATCACTTCCCTGTCATTGATCACCCCCCTGTCATTGATCACCCCCCTGTAAGGCTCCATTCAGACGTCCGTATGATTTTTACGGATCCACTGATACATGGATCGGATCCGCAAAACACATACGGACGTCTGAATGGAGCCTTACAGGGGGGTGATCAATGACAGGGGGGTGATCACGCATATAGACTTCCTGATCACTTCCCTGTCATTGATCACCCCCCTGTAAGGCTCCATTCAGACGTCCGTATGCGTTTTGCGGATCCGATCCATGTATCCGTGGATCCGTAAAAAATCATACGGACGTCTGAATGGAGCCTTACAGGGGGGTGATCAATGACAGGGGGGTGATCACCCCATATAGACTCCCTGATCACCCCCCTGTCATTGATCACCCCCTGTAAGGCTCCATTCAGACGTCCGTATGCGTTTTGCGGATCCGATCCATGTATCCGTGGATCTGTAAAAAATCATACGGACGTCTGAAAGGAGCCTTACAGGGGGGTGATCAATGACAGGGGGGTGCTCAATGACAGGGGGGTGATCACCCCCATATAGACTCCCTGATCACCCCCCTGTCATTGATCACCCCCTGTAAGGCTCCATTCAGACATTTTTTGGGGCCCAAGTTAGTGGAAATTTTTTGTTTGCTTTTGTTTTTGTTTTTTCTTACTAAGTCTCATATTCCACTAACTTGTGTCAAAAAATAAAATCTCACATGAACTCACCATACCCCTCACGGAATCCAAATGCGTAACATTTTTTAGACATTTATATTCCAGACTTCTTCTCACGCTTTAGGGCCCTAAAATGCCAGGGCAGTATAAATACCCCACATGTGACCCCATTTCGGAAAGAAGACACCCCAAGGTATTCCGTGAGGGGCATATTGAGTCCATGAAAGATTGAAATTTTTGTCCCAAGTTAGCGGAAAGGGAGACTTTGTGAGAAAATACAAAAAAAATCAATTTCCGCTAACTTGTGCCAAAAAAAAAAAAATTCGAGGAACTCGCCATGCCCCTCACGGAATACCTTGGGGTGTCTTCTTTCCAAAATGGGGTCACATGTGGGGTATTTATACTGCCCTGGCATGTTAGGGGCCCGAAAGCATGAGAAGAAGTCTGGGATCCAAATGTCTAAAAATGCCCTCCTAAAAGGAATTTGGGCCGCTTTGCGCATCTAGGCTGCAAAAAAGTGTCACACATGTGGTATCGCCGTACTCAGGAGAAGTTGGGGAATGTGTTTGGGGTGTCATTTTACATATACCCATGCTGGGTGAGATAAATATCTTGGTCAAATGCCAACTTTGTATAAAAAAATGGGAAAAGTTGTCTTTTGCCAAGATATTTATCTCACCCAGCATGGGTATATGTAAAATGACACCCCAAAACACATTCCCCAACTTCTCCTGAGTACGGCGATACCAGATGTGTGACACTTTATTGCCGCCTAGGTGGGCAAAGGGGCACACATTCCAAAGAGCACCTTTCGGATTTCGCAGGCCATTTTTTACACATTTTGATTGCAAACTACTTCTCACACATATGGGCCCCTAAATTGCCAGGGCAGTATAACTACGCCACAAGTGACCCCATTTTGGAAAGAAGACACCCCAAGGTATTCCGTGAGGGGCATGGCGAGTTCCTAGAATTTTTTATTTTTTGTCGCAAGTTAGTGGAATATGAGACTTTGTAAGGAAAAAAAAAAATCATCATTTTCCGCTAACTTGTGACAAAAAATAAAAAATGGTCTATCACATGGTCTTTTACCATGGTGATGGATCATGTGACGGACCATGTGATGAGCGTAGTAACGTCACCACAGGTCCTTTTCCTGTGCACAGCAAAGATGAAGACAGAAGAGAAGCCGGGCTGCGCGAACAAGTGGATTAAGGTGAGTTAAATTATTTATTTTTAATTGTACTAAGCATTCTATATTAAGAATGCTATTATTTTCCCTTATAACCATGTTATAAGGGAAAATAAAAATGATTGTGTCCCCATCCCGATCGTCACCTAGCAACCGTGCGTGAAAATCGCACTGCATCCGCACTTGCTTGCAGGTGCTTGCGATTTTCACGCAGCCCCATTCACTTCTATGGGGCCTGCTTTGCGTGGAAAACACACAAAGAGGAGCATGCTGCGATTTTCACGCAAACGCACAAGTGATGCGTGAAAATCACCGCTTATCTGCACAGCCCCATAGAAATGAATGGGTCCGGATTCAGTGCGGGTGCAATGCGTTCACCTCACGCATCGCACCCGCGTGGAAATCTCGCCCGTAGGTCAAGCAATTCCTACTAAGTGTAGGATTTTTACAATGTGCTCAGAAAAAATGTACTTTTTCATCCAAAAATTGCTTTTTAAACATTTTTGGTGCTTTGTGCTAATTTAGGCGTATTTCTGTTTCATGAATGACCACCAAAGAGTATAATATATTGGTCATACAGGAGTATAGTAATGTATTATAAGCTTAAAAGAAACCTGTAAAATAATAACTTTGTGGAAGTTTAAAAAAAAGTATAAATAATGTATGAAAAAAGTATCCAAAAATGTTTAAAAGCCCATTTTTTTTTTTAAATACATTTTTTTATGAGCCCATTGTAAAAACCATACACTTAGGAGGAATTCCCTGACCATAATACCCTGAAGAAAGAATTTATTGGGTTATTTAGGGGGAAATCTGAACCCCCAAACAGCAAAAAAAAAATACATTATATTTTTTCTAGCATAAAACAATACTTTATACAGCCATTGCAATAAAGAATAAATAAATAAATAAAACAGTTACAACTGCTGAGAAAAAAAAATGCTAGTCGGTCGTCAAGGCCCTTTCAGGGCTGGTTATTAAATAAAGGGTTAAATCTTTGTGTCGGGGACTCGGAGCCCTGTATCAGAAAGACAATGTTCTAACCACTATAAAAATACATTAAGTCATTTCAGAAGAATTCTTTCCAATTTAGATACAAAACAAAGGTGGAAAGTTATAGTAATGTATGGGTTGATATTAAGACCAGGTTAACTCTAAATTTTAAACCTCACCTTCATCTGATGCATCGTTTCTACAGTTAACAGAAAATTGCAATATTCCAAAATGAATTGTTCTGTTGTCTCCTGTATCAAATTGAAACCACTAAACAGATAACAAAGGTCGTTGTGAACTGGTAATTAAAATAACAATGCTTCCTGAGCTGTGACCTTAGTGAGCTATGGGGTGTGCTCACTTCAGGCTCATTGGCGGCAGGATCTCATTATCTTCAGTTGCACTAAGTGACAAATTATTATATATCTGCGAGAGATTAAAATCAGCTTGAATGCGGGAAGTAGAAGTTTTAGATAAAGGTCTCTCCAACATGGAGCTCTTAAGACAGCAGTCAAGCAGTGTGCCAGTCAGGAAGCGACTTGTTAGTCAAGAAAATAAATGTTCCGGGAACCTCTGGAGATATGTCTGCTGAGTGATGTATGACTAGGAAAGGAAGAAAACAACATGTTCACTGTGATTCCTGAAGAGGAATGTCATGGGTCAGCTCCGACATTCACCAATTAGTTGTTTAAAACTAATTACTAATAAAAACATGGTTCTGGGTTTTGCTTTCTGAAAATATACACTGTAAGGGCAGGTCATGCCTACCGACCAAAACGGCCAAGTAACAAAAATAGGATAAGATAAAAATCCATAAAATATATCTGCCGCACTATAATATATCTTGAACAATTGAAAAAAACTTTGATTGAATTTGGAATCAAACATTTATATGTCCTAAGGCTATTTACCAAACTAAGTATAGGTAAATAAAGTCTAGCCTCTTTAGGTTACGACCACACAGCGTGGTCAAGGGCAGCAGTGCTGCGGTCAAGTACCACACATCCAATTAGGCCGCAGCTGCCTCAATGCAATACTGCGCAGCCATTAACAAAGCAGACCAACTATACAGAGCGGTCTTCATTAGTTAAATCAGAGGCAGCTACAACCTTATTGGCCACGCAATACTGGACAGCAGCACTACCGAATACCCCATGACCATGCCGTGTGGTCGTATCCTTGGCATGCTAAGTGACCTAGAAGTGGGGATGTCCGGGTCTGATTTTAAACAGACTTTCAACTCCTTTGTACCATCAGGGAACAGAAACTAGACCCTAAAAGCCAAATAAGGTTGGCTTTTAGGGTTCCTTTTTTCCTAGTTGTGTCCCATCAAAAAAAAAAGATCAGGCTTTGAGCCATAAGGCTTAAGGCACTGTATTATCACTAGACAAGAGCTAAACATTTATGGTTGCCCAAAAAAATAAAAATAAAGAACCTGGATCACACCTCCTCATGCTATGCTTTGATCTAATAACTGCTTCTCAGCATCATAAATAGTATACAGGCCCTTATGTTGCATGCTATATATGAGGCATTAGTATACATTTTGATCAAAAAGCATAAGCCCACTCACCACAACTAGTGATGAGTGGCAGAGGCAATATTCAAATTCACGATATTTCGTGAATATTTAGTAGAATATTCGTCATATATTTGCAAATTCGAGAATTCGAGATTATATTCTTGATTGCGAAAATCGGCAATGTAATATTCGCATAATGCGCGCGAAATACAGGCGTGATGTGTACTGTTAAAAAAAATAAGCGCTATATTCTAAATATTAGCAAATTCTCAAGGTTCCGATATTTGCGATTAAAATTCGCTATTCAAATATTTGCGCTCAACACTTACCACAACAAGATTGCCTCCTCGAGTGGGAACCTACTCTAAATTTGGCAGGGCACTGCGCAGCGACCACCAGCGCCACAGCACCGCACCAGGAGACGGCGGGACCCAGCAGCCAAACAGCACCTCTGCTGCTTGGCAATGCCACCCTGGCACTGGGCCCCACCAACCCACCAGCATAGCACCACAGCAACAATGGCCGCCACGCAGCACTGCACCATGTGAACATATTCTCATATTCTCTCAGCAAACTAGGGCATTAAAGTACAAGCATGCAATGGTGATTTCCTCATCTCAAACAATTTATTGAAACAAAAGCCAACAACAGCGGTGGGTATACCCCACAAAAAATGGCAATGTCTCAATAACTCGTCATGTGGCCTTGAGCATCAATTACAGCTTGACAACGACATCTTATGCTGTTCACAAGTGGACTCATTGTCTGCTGAGGTATGGCATCCCACTCTTCTTTAAGGGTGCCCCTCAGGTCATTGAGGTTCTGGGGTACAGAGTTATGAGCTGCAACACGGCGACACAGCTGATCCCATATGTTTTCAATGGGATTCAGGTCTGGAGAAAGTGCAGGTCACTGAGGTACCCTAGTCTCCAGCAGCCATTCCCTAATGATGTGACCTTGATTTGCTGGCGCATTGTCGTCCATGAAGATGAAATTAGGCCTGTGTTGTTCATGCAGAGGCACAATGACTAGATTATTAATGTTATTCAAGTAGAATGGGCTTGTCACTGTACCATTCACAAAGTGTAGGGCAGTTCTGTATTGACTAGACACACCTGTCCACACTGTAACACAACCACCAAAGGCTCACCAGTGGCTGATGCATAGCGCTCTCCTTGATGTCTCCAACATCATCCATCAGTCATAATTTTTGCTCAGCGTGAATTGACTTTCATCAGTGGACAGCACTGAGGCCCACTGGTCCCTCATACAGCGTAGATGCTCCCGGACCCATGCAAGACGATGACTCCTATGCCTGGTGGTGTGGTCAGGTACCCTTGCAGGTCGTCTAGCACGCAGACTACGCTGATGTAAACAGTTTCGAATGGTCTGATGTGACACTTTGGTGTCTCTCACCTACCTTAAATGTGCCTGGAGTTGTGTGGCATTCATCATCCGGTTCCGCAGGGCATTGTTCACAATGAAGCAGTCATCAGTGTGGGATGTGGTCAAAGGACGTCCACTTCTATGCCTTTCTGTGTCTCTTCCAGTCTTTTTGTATCTCTGTTACAACCTTCTGATGACACTCTGTCACACTCTAAGTTCAATGGCCACTTCCGTCTGACAAACATCATGCTTGAAGCCTGAAAATGGTGAGGTACTGTTGATCAATTGGTAGGTGTCATCTTGTTCTCATGATGTCAAAATGTTCAAATTCCAAGTGAACCAGGAAAGTTAGGCTACTTTCACACTAGCGTTCGATCGGATCCGTTCTGAACGGATCCGATCATAATAATGCAGACGGAGGCTCCGTTCAGAACGGATCCGTCTGCATTATTTTAGCATATAACAGCTAAGTGTGAAAATAGCCTCGTACGGATCCGTCCAGACTTTCAATGTAAAGTCAATGGGGGACGGATCCGCCTGAAGATTGAGCCATATTGTGGCATCTTCAAACGGATCCGTCCCCATTGACTTACATTGTAAGTCTGGACGGATCCGCACGCCTCCGCACGGCCAGGCGGACACCCGAACGCTGCAAGCAGCGTTCAGCTGTCTGCCTGTCCGTGCGGAGGCGAGCGGAGGCTGAACGCCGCCAGACTGATGCAGTCTGAGCGGATCCGCTCCATTCAGACTGCATCAGGGCTGGACGGCTGCGTTCGGGTCCGCTCGTGAGCCCCTTCAAACGGAGCTCACGAGCGGACCGATGAACGCTAGTGTGAAAGTAGCCTTATTGGGCGATTCATGGATCAAACACCTGTTGTGAATTTTGCCGTTAAGCTCCTTGTTAGGCTACTTTCACACTAGCGTTCGTCGGTCCGCTCGTGAGCTCCGTTTGAAGGGGCTCACGAGCGGACCCGAACGCAGCCGTCCAGCCCTGATGCAGTCTGAATGGAGCGGATCCGCTCAGACTGCATCAGTCTGGCGGCGTTCAGCCTCCGCTCCGCTCGCCTCCGCACGGACAGGCGGACAGCTGAACGCTGCTTGCAGCGTTCGGGTGTCCGCCTGGCCGTGCGGAGGCGTGCGGATCCGTGCGGATCCGTCCAGACTTACAATGTAAGTCAATGGGAACGGATCCGCTTGAAGAGGTCACCATATGGCTCAATCTTCAAGCGGATCCGTCCCCCATTGACTTTACATTGAAAGTCTGAACGGATCCGCGCAGGCTACTTGCGCACTTGCGAATTTTTTTAAAGTTATTAATGCAGACGGATCCGTACTGAACGGAGCCTCCGTCTGCATTAATATGATCGGATCCGTTCAGAACGGATCCGATCAAGCGCAAGTGTGAAAGTAGCCTTAGAGAACAGCAGGTTGTGCAAAAAGTACTGAAACATTGAACAGTTGGACATGTGCATTCAAAAGTTTAGAGAAGGTCACATTAAGTTCACCTGTAAAGGTTAGAGTGCATTTTAGGTTCATCCTAAAATTTCAGCCACAAGCCAAATATCCCATTTTGTGAGTAGTGTATAGCATAATTTTTATTTAACACAAGTCAGGGTTTGTTCAAGACTTTTAATGACCTCAGACAACCCCTTTAAGCTTATTGGCAACTTATTTCCAGGATGGGATTTATTTCCAAGGTCACTGCAAAATGCTAAAAACAATGTGTTAATGAATCTGTGGTGGTCAAAAACATGGTTGTTTCTTGTTTTTTTCTTTCCTTTTTTTTCCACTGAATAATTTCCTATGAGGCCTCATTATAACAGGATCATATTCCTTATTCCCTGACCATCGCATTGTCGGAGTGTTACAGTCTTGTGAGAGATTACAAGTTTGCTGTGCTATTTCCTACAGATGTGTCTTCAAAAGATTAGATAACTTCTTCCCTTCTTACGTCTTTACAGATGTTTTAACAATTATAAACATTTAATACATTTTACTCTTAATCCATCTACATATTACTATATGAAATGTGTGTCGATATTGATGGACAGTAGTGAACCTGAACAGTACATGTTTAGGATTGCTAGTATTACATTAGAGAAAATACTTTATGGCAGTTGTGTAGTTAGGTAATGCAGTTTTGTAATGTCTGCAATTTTCACCTTCTGTATGTTTTTTTATAGAAGTTACAACTGAATATGTATACTGTAATGTAATCAAAATACTTAATTGTCTAGGATTTTACAATATACTCAGGATCAGTGTCAGACTGGGGTACCTAGGGTCCACCAGTAAAATTTATTTTGGGGGACCACCGTATGGATACATTCAAATATGATAAATAATCTAACAAGTTTTTTATATGAACATAGGCTGGTTAAGGTGCTGTACATTGAATATACACTGCCTGTTAAAAAAAAAAAAGTCGCCACCAAAAAAAAGCCTTTAACTTAGATTATGATATGCATTCGCTGTGGCATTGTTTTGATAAGCTTCTGCAATGTCGCAAGATTTATTTCCATCCAGTTTTGCATTCATTTTTCACCAAGATCTTGCATTGATGATGGTAGAGTCTGACTGCTGCGCAAAGCCTTCCCCAGCACATCCCAAAGATTCTCAATGGGGTTAAGGTCTGGACTCTGTGGTGGCCAATCCATGTGTGAAAATGATGTCTCATGCTCCCTGAACCACTCTTTCACAATTTGAGCCCGATGAATCCTGGCATTGTCATCTTGGAATATGCTCATGCCATCAGGGAAGAAAAAAACTATTGATGGAATAACCTGGTCATTCAGTATGTTCAGGTAGTCAGCTGCCCTCATTCTTGGAGCACATACTGTTGCTGAACCTAGACCTGGCCAACTGCAGCAACCCCAGATCATAGCACTGCCCCCACAGGCTTGTACAGTAGGCATTATGTATGATCGGTGCATCAATTCATCTGCCTCTCTTCTTACCCTGATGTGCCCATCACTCTGGAACAGGGTAAATCTGGACTCATCAGACCACATGACCTTCTTCCATTGCTCCAGAGTCCAATCTTTATGCTCCCTAACAAATTGAAGCCTTTTTTTCTGGTTTGCCTCACTAATTAGTGGTTTTCTTACGGCTACACAGCTGTTCAGTCCCAATCCCTTGAGTTCCCTTCTCATTGTGCATGTAGAAATGCTCTTACTTTCACCATTAAACATAGCCCTGAGTTCTACTGTTATTTTTCTTCAATTTTATTTCACCAAACGTATAAGTGATCACCGATCACGATCATTCAGGATTTTTTTCCCACCACATTTCTTCCTCGAATATGATGGGTCCCCACTATGCTTCCAGTTTTTAATAATGCGTTGGACAGTTCTTAACACAATTTTAGTAGTTTCTGCAATCTCCTTAGATGTTTTCTCTGCTTGATGCATGCCAATAATTTGACCTTTCTCAAACAGACTAGCATCTTTTCCACGACCACGAGATGTGTCTTTCGACATGGTTGTTTAAGAAATGAGAAGCAACTCATTGCACCAGTTGGGATTAAATAACTTATTGCCAGCTGAAAGATAAATCGCCCATGCAGTAAATATCCAATAGGAGGCTCATAACTATTTGCTTAGTTAAATGCAGGTGGCGACTTATTTTTTGTACAGGCAGTGTATGCATGTAGTGCAGTAAGTCTAATGTTCAGGGGGTGGGAGACTAGGGGCCCACCTTGCTCAGGGGCCCACCGGGGGATTCCACTGTAGGGAGCCTTTCAAGGAATTCATGTAGCCTAAACTATGGGCAGCAAATGATCCCAACATACATACTGTATGTTGTACTCTGAAATATTGTTGTGTTTCAGAAAAAAAACATGAAATAGCCATGAAAGAGAGGGCAGTCTATAGTGAAAAACCTGTCAATCAACCTGAGATGGGTGGAGAAAAGCCGACAGGAACACATGCCCATTACTCTTCTGTTCCCAGCTCATTATTAAACTATGATATGACTCCTATTTACTAATGTTATTGTGTTTTGTCACAACATGTGACAAATGTAGTGCAATTTGGCACATTTTGGTGCATTTCTGGCACATCTAGCTATAGATAAATCCACAGCAACTATCTAAGGGGGTGTGGCTTAGTGATGAAGGGTGTGGCCCAATATGTGACATTTTGTGCCAAAATTGCACAAACATTTAGGCATAGAATTCTGTTGCAATGTAATCCACCCAATAAGCGGTATAAATTTGGACAAAGTTGTCTATCCGTGCATTGAATTTATCACCAAGTGTGACCCTTTTCGCAGGAATAGTAAATTTGTCTTTGAAATGAGGAAAAACATAGCTGTTTGTAACAACAAAACCTGTCCATATTTCATGTGTAGCTCGGGAATAATGAAACTCCCTTTAGCACTAGCACAGTACATCACTAACTAAAATATAAAGGAAAAGGTTAATAATCCAAGACCTCCTATAGTGAAGTGAAAACGAGCAAAATCTTTATTAATCAAATATATTTAAAACATATAAAATAAAGTTATCTATTAATAAAAATAAATTAAAATAATCCAGTAAAAAAATTCAATCTGAAATGGTTTGAACTCTGAGACCCCCAATGATCCTGAGCCCCAGTACTGTATTCTGCTATCTCTGGCACTTCCATGTAGAATGCATGGAGTGTCCCTGTGCATGCCCCGCACGTCGAACTGATCAGTTAGTTACCCCCTACCTACTAGATATGGGATAACTTTTAGTTAGTGTTGAGCAAATTGAAGTTCACAAAGTGGACTTTGATTTGAATTTCAGGGAAAATGTGATTCGCCACGAAGCCAAATTTCCTTGTGCTTTGTGGTCACCTCATTCATTTGCACGGAAGGAATCCACCGCGGCTATCTTCATTGAAGATCCCGCACCAAATTTTGTGCGCCTTGATGTATGTCGTTACCACACCAGCTAGTGTGATGACGTCATCATGCACCACGTGAGATTTCCTCTTACTCTTTGCGAGCAAATGGATAAGGTGAGTATTTAAAATGTGTTAAATTTAACAGATTAACCCCTGACAGCCCTCAATGGTCATCTCAGATGCCTCGATCGGTGATGAATGCAGCATCTGAGGGGTTCAATGATTGGGGGGGGGGGGGGGCAGCCCCATCACTGTTCCCTCTCAGAAATGCGCTTTGTGACAAAGTAATTTCCCAAATTATTTTGTCACAAGCAAATTTCTTTGTGAAATTCGGCGAAGCAGCCGTATCGAATTTTTGAGAACTTTGCTCATCTCTACTTTTAGTAACCGGAATACCACTTTAATCTAAACCGTGTTCTGATATTTTTCATACACTGTACATGATCTAAAACAGGGATTAAAATATAAGGCTCCATCCTTTGTATTAAACTCCTATATTTATATGTACATTGTTTAGGTTTTATGCACATGACCGCATTTTTGGGTCCACATTTTTTGCCGATTAAATACAAACACATTCATTTCAATGGGGCTGCAAAAAATGTGACCAGCACACCATGTGCTGTCCGCAACTGTATGTCCGTCTTGCCATCCTGAAAAAAAGATAGAACATGTCCTATTCTTGTCATTTTTGCAGATAAGAATAGGCATAGGGTGGGACATACAGAACGGCAAAATGCAGGACGCATGTGGACGGTATCTGCTTTTTGCGGATCCATGATTTGCGGACTGCAAAACATATACAGTCGTGCACATGAGGCCTTAGGGTACTTTCACACTAGCGCTTTTCTTTTCCGGCACTGAGTTCCGTCAAAAGAGCTCAATGCCGGAAAAGAACTGATCAGTTTTATCCCCATGCATTCTGAATAGAGAGCATTCCGTTCAGGATGCATCAGGATGTCCTCCGTTCAGTCAGCACAGTTTTACCTCCGGCCAAAAAAACAGAAGACTCCATAGGAATGTATTAGTGCCGGATCCGGCATTCAAAATACGGGAATGCCGGATCCGTCCTTCCGGTCTGCGCATGCACAGGCCCAAAAAAAGGTGAAAACAATAAATGCCGGATTTGCCAGAAAGACGGATCTGGCATTTCAATGCATTTTTCTGACTGATCAGGCATTTTTAAGACTGATCAGGATCCTCTTCGCATACGTAGCCTTACATAACAGGTCGATTCTTCACCCAGTTTAAAGATCCAATAAAATGGATTGTATTGATACCCAGATAACCATCATGATGTCTAGATTCCTGAAGGGACTGGTCGAGGAACTCATACATTATTGAGGAAATCCATAAACAGATCCATGTCACAAATGCTGAGGTCAATAACATTCCTTAATAATGTATCATCCACAAAGGGTCAACGAGCTTAAGCTGTTGTTCTGGGAAAACAAGGACATTAAAAGGTTAACACAATTGCTTGCCATCCTAGAAGACTGCATTGCTATTGGTTATTTTCAGTTTAAATCCAGGAATTTATAATGATGATCCATCCCCAACATAAGTCACCATTATCACATCAGCGGGAGTCTAACATTTGGCACCCCCACAGATCAGCTGTATTAGGGAGCTTCCACGCTCACCGAAGCTCCTAGCAGCTCTCCAAGCACAGCGCCATACGTTGTATAGAGGCTGTGCTTGGTATTGCAGCTAGGCCATTAGGCCATATGACCGATGTATGGTATTGTCACATGACCTCACGGAGCACCAGTCTCTTCTAACAGCTGACTGGCAGGAGTCCCGGTGTCATCCGCCCACTGATCTGATATTGTTGGTCTATCCAGAGGATAGGTCATCAATATAATTTTCCCGGATAACCCCTTTAACCCTATAATTTCCAGAGAAGGTAAAACGTAACATGTATGTAAGCATTCACTGTCCTTCAGTTGTCATTGTCATGTGAGCAGCACTACTGATAAGCCTTACAGTAAATGCTTTTCTCTTCTGGAATGCAGAGCATTGTTATTAGGGCGACATGGAAAGCGGGTTTATCATGAAGCACAGACTGGTGGATTATTTCCTGAGGGGCTGCATTCCTGATGTACGCGGCGTCTGTTGACCAGTCAGCTCCATCCACTATGTGCTCAGTATCCTGTCTTGGAGAATGACCTTCTGTTCTTCTCCTTGTATCCAGGTCTATATTGAAAGGGCCGCTTGCACAGGAAAGCCTAGCAAGACAGAGTCATGGCCTATAGGAAGTTTTTGAGATATACACTCAAAGTCTTTTTAGGAAAAGCAGCAATGTTTATGTTCCTGTCTTTGAAATGATTAAGCATTAGAGAAATTCCAGCTACGCGCAGTATAAGCCGGCAGGTGCAAACAAGGCAGCTGTACACCTCAATAATAAAATGCAAAAAAACAAGTCAGCATTCCAGTCTGAAATTAGATTCCGCATCCAAAGACATCTGAATTCAGGCCAACGTGCCATTTCCCAGCTTTATTTGTGTCTGCATTTTTTTCTTCTGAACGTGAAAACATTTAAATAGAAAGCGCTGTTCGGTTTACGAGGGATACACTCTTCCATTTCAGTACGCCAGTTCCTTTATGTTTGTTCACCATGTTAATAAAAGTCCATTTTACTTTTCCAAGGCCATTTCCATCAGATTAATCATTTGCACCTGAATAAAATGGCCGCCATCCCAATGTACCACAGCAGTGACAACGGCTTCAAGGGGAGTTTTCTTCCAGTGGTGTAATGTGTTATGTTAGAATAGGACAATGCAGGTGCAGGGATATTGTGGGAATTTGAGGAATTACAGATGATGACTGAAGTGTTTCACGCCCAGTACAGTATCACTGCAGACTTAAAGGGTCACTGGGTTTTCAGAAAACTTTTGCTATAGTATAGAGACATATCAAAGTTTTGATTGTTTGGGTCTGAGCGTTGAGACCCCCACCGATCGCTAGAATGAGAAGACAGCAGCTCTCACATATCGCGCTCTCCCTCTTTACTGCAAGAGACAACCTAAGATAGACTCAAAAGAAAGTCTATGGGCCTGTCTCGATTCTGTCCTATGCAGTGAGGAGAGAGAGCAATATGCGAGTGCTTCATGTGCATCCTTGCTCCTCCTGCCTCTTCTATCAATCGCTCACTCTCTCTCCTTCTTGTTTGACAAGGCCAGGTTCCTGCATAGTGATCTCACCTGGCCCTGTCAATTAAGAACATCTAGTGTAAAAAAGTTGAAAATATTTTGGCATTTTGTGACAGCCTCTTCACTTTTCCAAAAAGTGGGCAGGATGTGAGCAGTAAATCCTCATTGAATCCATATGCAAATATTAAAGGGGTTCTCTGAGTTATTATTTTTGTTCTTTGTGTGTTTCTAACTAATCAAATGTAAGGGTTTTACAATTCACTTACTTCATCTGCAGTGGCTCCTTTCTCAGATCTCACTGAGGGTCACATGACCTGTGATGTCAACTTCTCTCTCGGCTCTGATGATGTTTAGTGCACATGCCTGAGGAGCAGGTCTGTGTCTGTGCACTAGATGTCTGTAACAGCCTCTGTTGTTCGCCGTGACACGGTTGCCGTGCATGCTGTTGCCAGCGGCAACGTGTGTTTGTTGCAGCATGTAGGTGCCATGGCCTCTGTGTTCACTGTGACAAGGTTGCTGTGCATGCTGTTGCCAGCGGCAATGTGTGTTTGTTGCAGCTTGTAGGTGCCTGCCCCTTTTATCCTGATTACCTTCCCTGTTTGGTGCTGGAGGGGTTAACTATCTGGCTGGTGGGGATCTAAGTGTGTCCTGGGTGTGGTCTCTTGCCTCTTTATATCCTGGTGTTGTGAGTCTGAGGGCAGTTGCCACCCAGCCTTTGTGTTAGCTGGAGTTTTGCTCCTTTCCTGGATATACCAGCTTTCCAGTGGGAGAGCCTCCTAGCTAGACATAAATTTCACTATGATGTCTCCCCCATGTTCTGTTTGTCCTTTTCCCATCCTCACTTGTTGTCTTGTTTGGTGTGGTTGCGTGTTTTGGGTGTGTGTTTATGTCTAATTCGGTGTTCCATGTCTGGTATGTTTGGTGTCGGATTTCAGCATGGTTCCTAGACATGTCCACTGTCTATCTGTTGGACCTCCGGAAGGGGTGTCTGGGTTCCTCGGAGGGGGAATCACAAGTCGGTAAACCATGCTTCCTGTCTGCATGGGGTCCACAGCAGGTAAGTGCATGTTGTTTCCGGGCTCTTACCTGCCGATCCAGTGGCTGTTCGCTGGCTCCATCTGGGTCTGCTCATATGGTTAGGAGTCAGGGCCAGGATTAGGGTGGCTCTAAGTCGTGACCTGCTCCCTTTTTCTGGTGTTCAGGCCTAGCTGCTTTCTTACGCTATATGGTGGGGAGTTTTCCCCCACTCCCCACCGTGACAATGTCACTGTGCTGGACACGCCCCCCTGCACTGCCATCTGCTGCTGTCTGCCCTGTGTCTCCCTCCCACTGGATTCTTCAGCAAGGTTTTACGCTTCTACCATTAGCAGCACAGACTCAGGGATAGAGGCTTTGCCGAGCAGCTGCAAGCAGTGAAGAGACAAATGCTGGGCACAGGATCTTTACTCCTCATCCTGCAGACACAGAGCTGACAGACAGGAGGAATTCTGCAGAACTATGAACAAAAACAGGCAGGGGGAAGATCCTGTGTGTAAACAGTGTCTTTGTACAGCTGGGACTTTTAGTCCTACACATTCAACATGCTGCTGAGTCTCCCAGCAGTCAGACATTTCACTCAGGGCAGCACTTGTATTCACTCCCCTTGCAGAGCAGGAGGAGGGGCAGTCTTTGTTGACATCCACAAATATTCATGAGGAAAACCTCAGAGATTGCTGTTATTGCATGTAAACAAAGGCCAGAATAGAACTAGGAAAATTAGGAAATATATCTTTTTTTGCCTAAAACTTGCTTAGCTTATGTATATATTGCTGACTATCAGATTTACAGTGCTATTTTTTTTTTACACATCTCGGACAACCCCTTTAAGTTAAGGGCACTGAAGTAGGGCTCAATCCGCTCTGTGCATCCTTGATCTCCCTGCTTCCTCTGCCAGCCCCTCCCTTTCTTTCTTGACAGAGCCAGGTAAAATGACTATGCAGGAACCCAGCCCTGTCAATCAAGAAGAAGAGAGAGGGGCTGGTAGAGGTAACAGGAAGATCAGGAGTGCACAGAGAGGCTTGGGCACGTAACTGCACATTTGAATATGGATTTAAAGCACTTTTTCTTATGAATGAGGCAATGGATTGCAAAGTGAATCAGGTATCATTACATTCAGCTGAGCTAGCCCTACAAGGCATTGCGTCTGGTTTAACAGTGACTTTCCTGGTGACAGGTTCTATAATATAAAACAAAGCCAGAGTGATAGCACTGCTGAAAAAACCTACAGTATAAGATGTTAAAGGGAACCTGTCACCTGGATTTTGGGTATAGAGCTGAGGACATGGGTTGCTAGATGGCCACTAGCACATCTGCAATACCCAGTCCCCATAGCTCTGTGTGCTTTTATTGTGTAAAAAAACGATTTGATACATATGCAAATTAACCTGAGATGAGTCAGAGCTTAAAAATATGACTCTTCTCTGGTCACACAAGTAAGATACGACTCTTTTATGTTAATTTGCATATGTATCAAATCTTTTTTTTTACACAATAAAAGCACACAGAGCTATGGGGACTGGGGATTGCAAATGTGCTAGCGGCCATCTAGCAACCCATGTCCTCAGCTCTATACCCAAAATCCCGGTGACAGGTTCCCTTTAAAGATGTTAAAGTAAGAAATTTTCTTTCTATAATCTTACTTTTTGTTAAAGGTAAAAATCTTTCCTTTTGCACCTAGGTTTTAAATATTCCCTTTTTTCATAATTCTTCATAATTCTTCATTATGGCTGTGACATGCCATTGACAAGTAGACAATTATCTTTTGGAGCCTATAAAAGATTAGATTTTGATAGAATCAGTGTAACATATTCTACAATGGGAGACTTTCCCAGTCTTGGAGTTTAATTCACAAAAATAATTTGACATATTACATCTAAAGCTATCAAAAGCAACAAAGAAATCTACAGTTCCTGATTAATGGATGTTGTAAGTAATAAAATAATTGCAGTTTAAACTATGAAATGTGCCATTACATAATACCTCTTATATGGAAAAAGAAGAATAAAAAAGTTATAGGGGGGTCTGTGCTTCATAATATATTGGTCGAATGTTTCTCCAGCAGTTTTTTTTTTTTTTTTTTTTTTACTAAAACAGGCATTTAAAATGCTGGTCTTAGTAAATTACCCCCATAGACTTTTATAATGTCTTTTGTTAACACAGACACAGGCCTCTTTATAAATTTGGCACATAAGCTGGTGTAGATTTAAATTATCATTGACTTACTAGGATGGAAGAATTCTCCTCCGGCTAGATTCACCAAACCCCATTACTTACCAATAACCACACTGACACCTTCTTGCTTGGTAAAATGACCATTACGGCCAACTTTATTATCCACACAATAATAATAATAATAACAACAAACACTTTAATACATCCTTCAACATTATGAGCAATTATACCATAACAAGGATCCTGGAGGGCAACCCCAACAAGCGGTATCTTCCGTAACTATCTCTCCTTATACTTCAAAGTTACCCTTAGCCGCACTCAGCGACCCAAGGGCACCAAATCCTTGAAGTATCCAAGTATCTCCTCCTGTAGTCCTTTTTAGCCCAAACAGGAGCCCCATCCTTGGCATTCACAAACCACATGAGATACAGGCTCCAACATGTCCTGCATCTCTTAAACCATTGTATTGCTCCCCCAGGATCTCATATCAATCAGCCACCAGAAGACCACCGGTGACACCTCACCTGTGGGCATCCTGCCACACCCTCAGAGCAGTCTCTAACCCCTCCTGAATACGTAAGGCCCACATGTCAATCCCCACATCGTTAAGGTGCACGCCATCAGATCTCAAGAATTGAGCCGCCTCCAATTCCCGATGACGAACCACCACGCCACCTTGCCTGCGAACAAAACGCCCCACCTCCTTGTTTAACTTCGCCCGAGCCTTGTTGATCCTCTCCACCGATCTTGCAAAACGCCAACTACTCCGCGCCACCACCTCCGACCATACCACCAGCAAATCCGGAAAATCCGATAACAAACGCAACACGTCCAACTTAATGTCCCAAATCATGTCCCGCGACCGACGTACCCCCAAATCATTGCCACCCACATGCAAAACCAAAACATCAGGCGGGCGATCCAACAGGACGTTCGTATGAATTTCAGGCAAAACCCGCCCCCAAAGAAGCCCCCTTATACTAATCCACCGGACTTGCAATTCCTCCATCGAAAAACCCAATTGACGGCCGTTCCTCCGAACGTGAGCTCGCAAAGCCCCCCAGTAGACGTATGAATGCCCAAAAATCCATGCCAGACAAGGAGCCGTCCCTGCAACAAAACAAACAAAGTCAAAAATAAAACAAAAACAAAAACCGTCCCTGACAACTCCAACCACACAAATCAGCCAATAAAACAATTCCACCCCCAAACATCATAAGAGATGAGGCCTAACATATGAACGGAAACAATCAGACTCCCACCGCCCTATACGCTTTATAACCTCCTCTCCAAGCCCCCACCTGGAAGCCTCGGTCGCGGCCCCGATCCTAAATGAGTGCGATGCAAAATCCTTAGCCGAAAGACCCGCGGCCGACAAACACCTCCTAAAAACAGCCACAAACTGAAACCGAGACAAACACGAACCATCCACATGAACCAGAAACGCACCCGGAACGCCCGGACGCAATGCTAAAAATTCCCTGACACACCGCACCGGGCAAACAACCGACCCCGCAAGCGGCCTAAGCCACAACACCACACCCTTACCCATCTGATCCATCTTAGACCTGCGGAGCAAACATATCAAAGCACCATCCACCAGCACAACGTCCTCCCCCAACAAACCGCCCCCACTCGTGCGACTTGCAGCCACCAGCTCCGAAATCCGAAAAGCCCTGAAAAAAGCCAGTGCAAACGCTGCTCTAAACAGACACACCTCATACGCCGACCTACAAACCGACCCCGCTTCCTTCCACAGCAACTGCAACACTGCAAAAGAAACCGTCCTCCGACCATCCTTTCGCACCACACTACGACGGTAACCCTTCAAGGCCTGGCGCACCATAAAACACCTAGACACGTCGGCCAAGCCCCTCAAGCGCAACCAAAAGGCAACAGCCGCCACCCTCTTTGACGCCACCGAAAAAGACAAACCAGCCGCATAAGACTGACCCACCCAAAAAACCAACAACATCCTAAAAGCTGACACCCCAAGGCCACGCTCCAGAGCCACTGGGGGCAGGGCAACCCCTCGACCTCGGCACCCGGCGCCAGGCTGCGAAACCGATCCCACTGAAAGCGAGAAAGGGAATCAGCAAGTGAGTTATCCACCCCAGGCACATGCACCGCAACAAAACACGCATTCAACTGCAAGCCCCGCAATACTAGATGTCGCAGCAAATTCAACACCGAAGGCGAGTTCGCCGTCTGACTATTAATTAACTGCACAACACCCATTTTATCATAATAAAAACGAACCCGCCGGTTCCGAAGTCTGTCCCCCCACAACTCGGTAGCCAAAAAAATAGGAAAAAGCTCCAACAAGACCAAGTTAGTAAGGAAACCGGCCCGCCTCCATTCGACCGGCCACGCCCCCGCACTCCACTGACCCTGACAAAAGACCCCATAGCTGTCACGAGGGTGTCAAGAGCCACGTCTGACTCCGTTATACCCGGGGTCAGGAAGTCGCAGCGGGTGGCTGCGCGCTCTATGTCTAAAGATCACGTTGTTTCTTAGTGATTGTTTTCTGTGTTTGCCTTGCTATCCTTTTTGTCTCACTCAGGGATCCGTAGCTTCTTCTCCTCAGCTGTTTCTTGTCTGCCACTCCCAACCTCCTTATATTCTCCTCTCACACTTCTCTAGTTGCCAGTTATAGAGCTTCCTGCCTGGACATCTATACTGACCCACTGGAGCTGTTAATCCTGGTTGTTGTTCCAGAGTGCTACCCTCCGGATCCCTGTTGGGCTTTTTGTTGTCTCCTGTTGTCGCCCACCTGGGATTATATGTTTAGTCTGTATTGTCTGTCCTCCCCTTGGTGTTTTCCTTTAGAGCTAGTGGTGCGGACTAGTGTTCCCACCGCCCTGTTCACTATCTAGGGCTCATCTTAGGGAAAGACAGGGTTTTAGGCACGTGATCGGCGTACGGGTGAGGAACCCGTCTAGGGACGTCAGGGCAGCCAGGTGCCAGCCGCAAGGTGAGTCAGGGGTCACCACCTTCCCTCTCACTTGGGCAGGGCCTTCCTCTTTCCCTCCCTCTGTGTCACGTATGTGATAGTTACGCCGATCGTGATATTATAACTGGCCCTTATTTTTTGAGAGAAAAAAAAATAAAAATTTTTTTTTCTCTACTTAGAATCCAATATGGATCCTATTGCTGCTTTGGCAAAACAGCTTCAAGGCCTGTCTTTGGAGGTGGCAGGATTGAAGGCGTCTGTCCTCCAACAACAGCAGCAAATGCAGCAGACCGCAAGCCCAGCGGTTGCTATGGGTAACCAGGTTGTTACAGAACCCAAGGTTGTTCTTCATGACAGATTTTCTGGGGGAAGGGACAAATTTGTGACGTTCCGTGAGGCCTGCAAATTATATTTTAAGCTGCGCCCTTACTCCTCAGGTAATGAAGAACAGCGGGTGGGGATTGTTATTTCCCTGCTTCAGGGGGACCCGCAATCCTGGGCGTTCTCGTTACCCCCTGGTTCCCAGGCTCTCCGGTCAGTGGAGAGATTTTTTGGGGCTTTGGGTCTCATATATGATGACCCTGACCGAGTCGCCCTGGCTGAGTCGAAGTTACGGAGACTCCTACAGGGAGATCGGCCAGCAGAGGAATATTGCTCAGAGTTCCGTAGGTGGGCTACGGATACTCAGTGGAACGACCCGGCTCTCAGGAGTCAGTTCTGCTCTGGGTTATCTGAAAGGGTTAAGGATGCGCTGGCGCTGTATGAGACCCCCCTTTCCCTTGATGCTGTTATGTCCCTCTCTATCAGAATAGATAGACGTCTTAGGGAGAGATCGAAAATTCCTGAGCAATCGGTAACCTCTCCCAAGCAGCAGTTAGTCTGTACTGACTTAGATGAGCCTATGCAGCTAGGAGGAACTTCTCGTCAGGTCCGTCCTCCCGAGGTTCGCCGTAGGTGGGGGGCTTGTTTTTTCTGTGGGGGGAGGGGTCATTTCATTAATGTTTGTCCCTCCTTTCTCAAAAACAAAAGACCGTCGGAAAACTACTAACCCCAGGCTGTGCGGAGGATGTCAGCCGGGGGGTATACGTTTCCTCCATACGAACATCTCAATTTGTGTTGCCAGCGGTTATTGTTTTTGGTGTTAAGACGGAGTCTATTTCTTTTTTTTGTAGACAGTGGAGCAGGGGTAAATTTGATAGATGCCCATTTTGCCCGCACTATGGGTTTGTCTCTCTGTACGCTGCAGAGACCTATTCCCATATTCGCTATTGATTCTGCTCCTCTGTCTCAGAGAAACCTCACTCACATTGTCCATAACTTACACCTTCGGGTAGGGGACCACCATAATGAGTGTCTTTCATGTTACGTTCTGGAGGGCCTTCCCTCTCCTGTGGTATTGGGTCTTCCCTGGTTGGTAGCGCACAATCCAGTGGTGGATTGGCAGGCCAGGGAGATATTGGAGTGGAGTGAGCATTGCAGAGAGAATTGCTTAAATAACAATTGCTTGATCGCCTCCATAGCTTCCCTACCTACATTTATTTCGGACTTTGAGGACGTTTTTTCTGAAAAGGGTTGTCAGAAGCTACCACCTCATCGTCCTTATGATTGCCCGGTTAACCTGATTCCCGGTGCAAAATTACCCAAGTCCAGGTTGTATAATCTTTCGGGTCCCGAGAGACAAGCCATGAAAGATTATATCTCCGAGAGTCTGGCTAAGGGACACATCAGACCCTCTTCTTCACCCGTGGCTGCAGGGTTTTTCTTTGTTAAAAAGAAAGATGGGGGCCTGCGTCCTTGCCTAGATTTCCGTGAGCTAAACCGGATAACCATCCGAGACCCATACCCTCTTCCTCTTATTCCTGACCTTTTTAATCAGATTGCGGGTGCTAGGTGGTTCTCCAAACTTGATCTTAGGGGGGCCTACAATCTGATTCGTATCAAGGAAGGGGATGAGTGGAAGACAGCTTTTAACACCCCTGAGGGGCATTATGAAAATTTAGTCATGCCTTTCGGTCTGACCAATGCCCCTGCTGTCTTCCAACATTTCGTTAATGATATTTTTAGTCATCTCATCGGCAGGTTTGTAGTCATATACCTAGATGATATCTTATCTTATTCGGCTGATCTGAAAACACATGAAGTACATGTCAGGCAAGTACTGCAGGTCCTACGGACGAATAAATTATATGCGAAAATTGAAAAATGTGTCTTCGCCGTTCAGGAAATACAGTTCCTGGGATATCTATTATCTGCTTGAGGTTTCCGTATGGATCCTAGGAAGGTCCAGGCAATTTTAGATTGGGATCTTCCTGAGAACCTTAAAGCTCTACAACGGTTTTTGGGTTTCGCAAATTTCTATAGAAAGTTCATTAAAAATTATTCAGTGATCGTTAAACCCCTTACTGACATGACTAGGAAGGGGACTGATTTTTCTAAATGGTCTGACGCCGCTAAAATTGCATTTTCCTCTCTAAAAGAGAGATTTACCTCGGCACCTGTTCTAATTCAACCTGATGTCTCCCAGCCTTTTATTGTTGAAGTAGATGCGTCAGAGGTGGGAGTGGGGGCTGTATTGTCTCAGGGTCCGTCTCCTGGCAAATGGCGTCCTTGCGCTTTCTTTTCCAAAAAGTTATCTACAGCAGAAAAGAACTATGATATTGGAAATAGGGAACTGTTGGCGATTAAACTGGCGTTTGAAGAGTGGCGTCACTTCTTAGAGGGAGCAATCCACCCCGTCACGGTGATTACGGATCACAAAAACCTTCTGTACCTAGAATCGGCTAAGCGTCTCACCCCTAGACAAGCTAGGTGGTCGCTATTCTTTACCAGATTTAACTTTGTAATCACCTATCGTCCTAGGGCAAAAAATACCAAGGCAGACGCATTATCTCGTAGTTTCCCTGGAGGGGGTAATGTTAGTGATCCGGTACCTATTTTACAAAGAGGAGTGGTTGTCTCTGCTGTACACTCTGTTCTAGAGGGAAAGGTGTTAGAGGCCCAGGGGGACGCCCCTGTTGTTTGTACCGTTAAATCTGCGATTTGAACTATTAAAGGAACATCATAATTCGGCATTTGCTGGGCACCCGGGTAGTAAAGCAACCTTGGAGCTATTGTCTCGTCGTTTTTGGTGGCCAAGGTTGCGTCAGGATGTAATGGATTTCGTGTCTACTTGTTCTACTTGTGCACGCGCGAAAGTCTCTCATACACGTCCAGCAGGGTCTTTATTGCCACTTTTCATCCCCAATAGGCCATGGACACATCTATCAATGGATTTCATCACTGACTTACCTTTGTCTGCGGGTAAAACAGTTATCTTGGTACACAACCAAGAGATGTTAGGCTAGGGTGTAAAACGATATGTGTGTACATAGATAAAGAACCTAAAAAATCACACACATATATATATTTGATAATGCTTTATTAGTAGAAAAACACATAAATTATTACATATATGGCGGTTTCAATTAATGGTAAAAAGTGCAGGAGTGTAAAGTGACAAGTGCATGGAGCCAAACAGCCGATCCAGAAAGTTGGTATATCGGATAGGTAAGATGGTACAACAGGTAAAGAGACGATTGAGAGCAATGCAAGAAGTGGTATGAGTCCCAGTAATACTTGCAAAAAAGCACAACGTCCTAATTACACTACCACGGGTCACTGCTATATAAGTGGGAGGACAATAAGTCCACACTAGTGGTGTGCAGGGCGGTAAGCAATAATTATAAACATCAATGAATCAATGCTAATCCGCCTGCAAACAACAATTTGATAAAACCGACCGTGGTAACCTATACAGACCGGAGAGGATGATGTAGTGGCTCCTTACCCGACGCGCGTTTCGCCTTGCTTCTTCAGGGGGCGTATGAAGAAGCAAGGCGAAACGCGCGTCGGGTAAGGAGCCACTACATCATCCTCTCCGGTCTGTATAGGTTACCACGGTCGGTTTTATCAAATTGTTGTTTGCAGGCGGATTAGCATTGATTCATTGATGTTTATAATTATTGCTTACCGCCCTGCACACCACTAGTGTGGACTTATTGTCCTCCCACTTATATAGCAGTGACCCGTGGTAGTGTAATTAGGACGTTGTGCTTTTTTGCAAGTATTACTGGGACTCATACCACTTCTTGCATTGCTCACAATCGTCTCTTTACTTGTTGTACCATCTTACCTATCCGATATACCAACTTTCTGGATCGGCTGTTTGGCTCCATGCACTTGTCACCTTACACTCCTGCACTTTTTACCATTAATTGAAACCGCCATATATGTAATAATTTATGTGTTTTTCTACTAATAAAGCATTATCAAATATATATATGTGTGTGATTTTTTAGGTTAGTTATCTTGGTAGTAGTAGACAGGTTTAGCAAGATGGTACACTTTATTGCGCTACCCGCACTTCCTAATGCTAAGACTCTTGCTCAGGTGTTTATCAGTGAAATCGTGAAGCTTCACGGGGTCCCTTCCGATGTGGTTTCGGATCGGGGAACCCAGTTTATTTCTAAGTTTTGGAAAGCTTTTTGTTCCCGTTTGGGGGTACACTTGTCCTTTTCCTCAGCTTTCCATCCTCAGTCGAATGGACAGACTGAGCGTACCAACCAAAACCTAGAAACATATTTAAGGTGTTTTGTGTCTGAAAACCAAGAGGTGTGGTCATCATATTTACCGTTAGCCGAGTTTGCCATAAATAATCGCTGTCAGGAATCCACTGGCAAGTCACCATTTCTTGGTGCATACGGTTTTCATCCCCAATTTTGTACTTTCAAAGAGGGGGGGTCTTCTGGGGTTCCCGAAGAGGAACGGTTTTCTTCATCTCTTTCATCGGTATGGCAGAAGGTGCAAGCTAACTTGAAAAATATGAGTGGTAAATATAAATGCATGGCCGATAAGAAACGGTCGCCAGGTCCGGACCTAGGAGTGAATGACTATGTGTGGTTGTCTACTAGGAATATTAAGTTGAAGGTTCCCTCTTGGAAACTGGGTCCTAGGTTCATTGGTCCTTATAAAATAGTAGCCGTCATTAACCCTGTGGCTTTTCGCCTGGAGCTACCTCAGACTTTTAAGATCCATAACGTCTTCCATAAGTCGTTACTCAAGAAGTATGTTCCACCTCTAGAACCATCACCGCTGCCACCTCCTCCTGTTATTGTGGATGGTAATCTGGAGTTTCAAATATCCAGAATTGTTGATTCTCGTCGGGTCCGCCACTCTCTTCAGTATCTGGTGCATTGGAGGGGTTACGGTCCCGAGGAAAGAATGTGGGTTCCAGCGTCAGAGGTAAACGCCAACAGGTTAATTCAGGCTTTCCATGCCTCTCATCCTGAGAGACCTGGTCCTGAGTGTCCGGAGGCCCCTCGTGAAAGGGGGGGTACTGTCACGAGGGTGTCAAGAGCCACGTCTGACTCCGTTATACCCGGGGTCAGGAAGTCGCAGCGGGTGGCTGCGCGCTCTATGTCTAAAGATCACGTTGTTTCTTAGTGATTGTTTTCTGTGTTTGCCTTGCTATCCTTTTTGTCTCACTCAGGGATCCGTAGCTTCTCCTCCTCAGCTGTTTCTTGTCTGCCACTCCCAACCTCCTTATATTCTCCTCTCACACTTCTCTAGTTGCCAGTTATAGAGCTTCCTGCCTGGACATCTATACTGACCCACTGGAGCTGTGAATCCTGGTTGTTGTTCCAGAGTGCTACCCTCCGGATCCCTGTTGGGCTTTTTGTTGTCTCCTGTTGTCGCCCACCTGGGATTATATGTTTAGTCTGTATTGTCTGTCCTCCCCTTGGTGTTTTCCTTTAGAGCTAGTGGTGCGGACTAGTGTTCCCACCGCCCTGTTCACTATCTAGGGCTCATCTTAGGGAAAGACAGGGTTTTAGGCACGTGATCGGCATACGGGTGAGGAACCCGTCTAGAGACGTCAGGGCAGCCAGGTGCCAGCCGCAAGGTGAGTCAGGGGTCACCACCTTCCCTCTCACTTGGGCAGGGCCTTCCTCTTTCCCTCCCTCTGTGTCACGTATGTGATAGTCACGCCGATCGTGATAATAGCCAAACGAACCCGACGCATCAGAGAACAATTCCAAATCAACACTACCAACCACCGCCTCCATCCACACCGACCGGCCATTATACTCCGACAAAAAGGCCTCTCACACCATTAAATCATCCTTCACCGCAGCAGGCAAACGCAAATAATGAAAAGGAGCGACAACACCCGCCGTGGCAAGCGCCAAACGATGACAAAACACCCGCCCCATTGGCAAGATGCGACAAGCGAAATTCAATTTTCCCAAAACCGATTGCACCCGCTTGAGCTGGACCTTCCTCGCCTTCCGCAAAAACACCACGTCATCCAACAAACCAGACACCTTGTTAATAGGCAAACGACACTCCATGGCCACGCTATCAATCTCAATCCCTAAGAACTTTATAACCTTGGAGGGGCCCTCAGTCTTATCAGCCGCCAGTGGAATCCCAAAACGCGCCGCCACCCTCAACATGGTATGCAACAGAACAGAACACACCCTAGATCCAGCCGGACCCAAAAACAGGAAATCATCCAGGTAGTGCAAAACCGAACTCCAACCCGCCTCCTTCTTTATCACCCATTCCAGAAAAGAACTGAACACCTCAAACAAAGAACACGAAATCGCACAACCCATCGGCAAACAACAATCAACGTAGTAACAGTCATCCCACTGAAAACCAAGTAAGTGCAAGCTATCAGGGTGAATAGGCAACAACCGAAAGGCGGCCTCAATGTCAGTCTTCGCAAGTAGGGCACCCTGCCCAAAACGTCGCACCCACCGCACCGCTTCATCAAAAGACGTGTACGAAACTGAACACAGCTCATCCGCTATACCATCATTCACCGACCCACCCAGTGGATAGGACAAATGATGAATAAGCCGAAACTTATTAGGCTCCTTCTTAGGAACTAAACCCAAAGGAGAAACCCACAAATCCGTCAAAGGACACTCCACAAAGGGGCCCACTACCCTGCCAGCAGCAATCTCCCCCGCAATCTTGTCCCTCACCACAGCCGGATGGCGCAACGCCGAAGACAAATTCCGCAGAGCCCGACAAACACCAACCAAACCGCAGGGAATCACAAAACCCTCGGTAAACCCCGCCAACAAAAACTGCGCCTCCTCCTTATTTGGATACATCCTTAAATACGGCTCCATCTCGGCCACCCTCACCGGCGTCACCCCTCTTCTGCACAACCTCGGATCCCTTACCCTTTCCCCGCTTGAAAAATCGCGACAAGCTATTGGAACCGCCGCAGCCGGAGCACTCGTTCTTGTACCGACAGTCGGACAAGAACCTGCAATGTCCCTCATTGTACTGCCAACAACAACCCCTCCTATTTCCCCCCGAGGACTCCGAGGCCGAGGCCCCCCCATGAAAGGGCTGCGGACCCCCCCTCGGCGCCGACATCAATCACATCCACAGACCAATATCCTTGTGGTCCCAACGAATGCTAGGCCTGACCGCCTTCCGCTGCCGGAACTGCTCGTCATACCTAAGCCACGCCACACCCCCATACGTCCGATGCGCCTCACCGATAGCATCCATATAACAGAAGAGCGCAGAGCAGTGCCCCGGCGCCTTCTCCACAACGACACTAGCCAGAATAGCAAAGGCCTGAAGCCAATTTTGAAAGGTACGCGGAATCAGCCTGTACCGCCTCCTTTCCTCCTCCTCCTTCTTACTCTCGTCCTGCTTACCCCTATCCAAATTTAACTTCTCCAATGGAAGCAACGAAAAAATTTCCACATACTCATCCCTCCATATCTTTTCTTTAATCTCCTGCTTCAAGTGAGCCCCCAACGGCCCCTCAAAACACACATAAATCTCGCCCTTAGCCGCATCCGCCAACCGAACACCATCACCCACGTCGCCCCCAACCCTCGCTACCACACCTGACCCAGATGGGTACCCCCGGCAATGGCGTCCTCACCAACCCCCGCAGAACCCCGCACCGGCCCCTGCTCCTGCTCCACAGCCTGTACCGGAGCCCAGACTGGCACCGGAGACGCCCCAGACCCAGAACCCAAACGAGACAACAACGACAACATACCCAACAATACCTCCCGCACCAAGACATCAGAACCCCCCACAGTATTTGCAACAGCACCCCCACCCCCCACAACATGGCATTGACCCGTCGATCTCTCACCTGGCCGTCCCCGGATAACATCACCGGCAGCCGCGGAAATCCTCCCAGACGTCATCAGTGGCGTAGTCGACCTGCACTGCACGGCTTCTTCCCTCAAAGGAACGTCCATAGCGCCTGCCGCCGAATCTCCACACGGCTCCACCTCCCCTTCCTCCAATGGCGACAGCTCCAAATCACCCTGCGCCTGCAGGTGACCGTCATCCAGGAAATCCCACGCCGCACCGGCCACCACACAGGGCCGCACATCCTCCTCTTCCAACAGCCCCATCATCACTTGCTCCTCAGCATGAGCGCTGAAAGCCACGTCCTGTTGCAAGATGTCAGGGGGCGGAGCCACCACCATGGCCCTCTCCACGCTGCCATGACGCTGACCCACCGCCAGGGGCCGCGACACATGCGCCGAACTCCCCCTTCCTCCACGCTCACCAGACCTCGAACGCTCCAGCCGCCGACGGGAAGCCGCCGGCCATGGCGCAGAAGACCTCTCCGCCCTGCTCACAGGAAGGCCCAGGCTGCCAGACCGCCCGACCGCACCGCTCCTCCGAACCGCAGGTAAGGCTGCAAGGGTTCGCTCCCCACGCCGGACCGCACCAGGGAAGACAACCGCATGCCCACGATCCCTGCCTCTAGTCGCCGGGGAGACGGGACCGGGATCAGCCCGGCCCTCTCCGGCCGCTCCACCACGCACAGACGAGGTCCTCCCGCTGTGCCTGGGTGCAGCGCAGAGCACCGGCACTGCAGGCCGCAGCGGAGGGTTCACAGGGGGACTCCGGAGACGCCGACGCACTCGGGGGGTGGACCTCGGACTCAGACGCTCAGGGGGGACCGACCTCCTGGCCCTGTAGGGACGCGCCGCCACCGCCACCTCGGATGAAGGGATAAGAGCCGCCTGAATGGTCTCCTGCAGACGCTCCGCACCATGCTCCTGAACCGCAGCCCTGACCGCTGCCAAAAGGTCCTCCAGAGACGACATCTTGCCTCTAAAACACTCTGCCTTCCCCTGACGACTGCCTCCCAAACCACTCCCCCAAACCCTATATACTGCCCGTGAAAATACTACTCCTCCCCCCAGCAAGCTTCCTGAACTTAACCCCTTCCTAGCCTGAGGTCTTCCCCCCAAGTCAATGCGCACTCCGCTATGTCTGCGCCTCGCTCCATTGCTATTATTACGCCAGTAAATGACAGTAAATCCGGTGGGCCACCGAGGCCAGGCTCACTTTTTTGCCACTTTTAAAAAAGACAAGTGAAAAGTCATGTGCCATAATTTGCACCTTTTTTACGTCATAATAGTGGAATAAACATTTTAGTAAATTTCCCTCAGTGAGCTCATTATAAGGTATGAGCGACAATCAGTATGTGTAAATCCTTAACAAGGGGGGAACTAACTCTCCTTAGGTAGAGAGCACCTTAATCAGTGTGAGGAGACTTATAGGCCGTACATGCTCCTCTGGAATTCTGGGAGGGAAGAAATGCAAATGAGCTCTTAACAAGCTTTGCCTCTAATGCCATCAGATGTAAGGCAGCTATCCTATAAGTCAATATTCAGCTCTTAAAATAAGCCTTGAGACATGACTTGGATATTAAATAAGCCAGCACCTCATCTGTTTCGGGGTGATTGCCCCTCATCGGTGCAGAGCAGAGAGTACTGGCTTAACAGTTTTTTTTTAAGAGCTGAATATTGACTTATAGGATAGCTGCCTTACATCTGGTGGCATTAGAGACAAAGCTTGTTAAGAGCTCATTTGCATTTCTTCCCTCCCAGAATTCCAGAGGAGCATGTATGGCCTATAAGTCTCCTCACACTGATTAAGGTGCTCTCTACCTAAGGAGAGTTAGTTCCCCCCTTGCTCGGACTCAGGCCTCCTACCCAGTTTAGCCGTACTCTCTGCTCTGCACTGATGAGGGGCAATCACTCCGAAACAGCTGTCTGCAGATGAGGTGCTTTAATATCCAAGTCATGTCTCAAGGCTTATTTTAAGAGCTGAATATTGACTTATAGGATAGCTGCCTTGCATCTGGTGGCATTAGAGGCAAAGCTTGTTAAGAGCTCATTTGCATTTCTTCCCAATCCTTAACAATGCATGGGATTTGAGACTCTGCATGAGAAAAGCTGAGCTCTGAGCATTATAAAGATATACTAAAGAGCTTGTCCCACAACTTATCAACTACCCACAGGATAAGTGATAAATGTCTGGTTGGTGGGGTACCAACCGTTGGTATTCCCACTGCTCAAGAGCACTGAAATCCTGTGTCCCCCATTGGAATGAAGTGGCGATTGAACATGTTCACTGACACTCCATTTAAAGTGTATGGGACTGCAGGAGATTGCTGAATACAGTGCTCAGCTATCTCCTGCAGTCCTATACAGTTTAAAGGGACTTTGTCGTCAGAAAATAACCTATAGTTTAAACATATATTTTTTTGAATTTTGGCAATTATTTTTCTTCCCATTTCACTATTAGAGGTGAGCGAATCGAAGCTGACGAAGTGGAATTTGATCTGAATTTCATGAAAAATTTGATTCGCACCGAATGCGAATTTCCTCGCACTTCGTGGTAACAAATCAAATTTTTCCCTAAAATGGCTGCTGCACGTGTGAGGATATGGGGCAAGTAACTCTGCGAAGGCGGGATCAACCATACTGACATGCATGCAGCCAATCAGCAGCCAGACAGCCCTATTATGTCACAGCCCTAAAAAATAGCAGCAGCCATCTTAGATTCTGCCATTCACACAGTGCAGGGAGAGATGTGTCTGCAGGTGCTAGGGACAGTGCTAGGAAAGACTTGATTGTGGTGGGAAAAAAAAACGATTTACAAGTGCAGGGAAAGATTTTTTAAGGTGTAGGGAAAGGATACGGTGGAATCCTTCCAAAGCATTTACAGTCATGTGAAAAAATTAGGACACCCTTTGAAAGCATGTGGTTTTTTGTAACATTTTTAATAAAAGGTTATTTCATCTCCGTTTCAACAATACAGAGAGATTAAAGTAATCCAACTAAACAAAGAAAACTGAAGAAAAGTCTTTTCAAGATCTTCTGTAAATGTCATTCTACAAAAATGACTATTCTAACTGAGGAAAAAGATAGGACACCCTCACATGTATTCCCTCTTAAATTGGCTCAGATCTCACACAGGTATATCACACCAGGTGCACATAATTAGTAGATCGTTACTCTGCATGTTGAATGAGGCTTGCCCTATTTAAACCTCAGACATTTAGTTTGGTGTGCTCCTGACTGTTGAAGTGAGAGTGAGCACCATGGTGAGAGCAAAAGAGCTGTCAGAGGACTTCAGAAAAAAGATTGTAGCAGCCTATGAGTCTGGGAAGGGATTTAAAAAGATCTCAAAAGATTTTGAAATCAGCCATTCCACTGTCCGGAAGATAGTCTACAAGTGGAGGGCTTTCAAAACAACTGCCAACATGCCCAGGACTGGTCGCCCCAGCAAGTTCACCCCAAGAGCAGACCGCAAGATGCTAAAAGAGGTCTCCAAAAACCCTAAAGTGTCATCTCGAGAACTACAGCAGGCTCTGGCTACTGTTGATGTAGAAATACATGTCTCTACAATCAGAAAGAGACTGTACAAGTTTAACTTGCATGGGAGGTGTGCAAGGAGGAAACCTTTGCTTTCCAAGAGAAACATCGAGGCCAGACTGACATTTGCAGGGATAAAGTTGACAAAGACCAGGACTTCTGGAATAATGTTCTTTGGACAGATGAGTCCAAAATTGAATTATTTGGACACAACAGCAGAGGACATGTTTGGCGTAAACCAAACACAGCATTCCAAGAAAAGAACCTTATACCAACTGTGAAGCATGGAGGTGGAAGTGTCATGGTTTGGGGCTGCTTTGCTGCAGCAGGACCTGGTCAGCTCACCATCATAGAATCCACGATGAATTCTACTGTGTATCAGAAGGTGCTTGAAGAACATGTGAGACCATCAGTTAGAAAATTAAAGCTGAAGCGGAACTGGACCATGCAACATGACAATGACCCAAAACATACTAGTAAATCAACCAAAGATTGGCTGAAAAAGAAGAAATGGAGAGTCCTGGAATGGCCAAGTCAAAGTCCAGATTTGAATCCCATTGAGATGCTGTGGGGTGACTTGAAAAGGGCTGTACGTGCAAGAAACCCCTCAAACATCTCACAGCTGAAAAAGTTCTGCATTGAGGAGTGGGGTAAAATTTCCTCAGACCGATGTCGAAGACTGGTAGATGGCTACAAGAACCGTCTCACTGCAGTTATTTCAGCCAAAGGAGGTAACACTCGCTATTAGGGGCAAGGGTGTCCTATCTTTTTCCTCAGTTAGAATAGGCATTTTTGTAGAATGACATTTACAGAAGATCTTGAAAAGACTTTTCTTCAGTTTTCTTTGTTTAGTCGGATTACTTTAATCTCTCTGTATTGTTGAAACGGAGATGAAATAACCTTTTATTAAAAATGTTACAAAAAACCACATGCTTTCAAAGGGTGTCCTAATTTTTTCACATGACTGTATGTAGAACAGGGTTCAGTAGGGGAGGTTGCAGCCTGGGGAATAGGAACAATCCGATTACACCTTGCTGCACTGACTGGGCACCCAAATTGCCATTCTACAGCTCTGTAATTCCAGAAAACCGTTCTTATTAGGGTGCAAGTGCTGTTTGATACAGCCATTAACAGGGTTTATTACAAGGAAATATTTCTGTGTTTTATTTTCCCTTGTGCGGTGCAGTTATATGTTCTAAAGCATTTTTGGGCTTGTATTAGTGGGAAAAAAGTGCTTATTAGCCGTTGTGTGGTGAAGTGCGAAAATTAAAGCTCTTTTTGTCATGTATTAGTGGCAAAAGTAAAATATATTTGCCACTGAGCGGTGCAGTTATCTGTTCTAAAGCCATTTTTTTCCATGTATTAGTGGAAAAAGAAAAAATATATTTGCCGCTTAGCGATGCAGTTATGTTTTAAAGCCCTTTTTTCCGTGTATTAGTGGAAAAAGAAAAAATATATTTGCCGCTTAGCAATGCAGTTATCTGTTTTAAAGCATCTTTTTCAGTGAATTAGTGGAAAAAGAAAAAATATATTTGCCGCTTAGCGATGCAGTTATCTGTTTTAAAGCCCTTTTTTGCGTGTATTAGGGGAAAAAGGAAAAATATTTTTGCCGCTCAGTGGTGCAGTTATCTGTTTTAAAGCCCTTTTTTGCGTGTATTAGGGGAAAAAGGAAGAATATCTTTGCCGCTCGGTGGTGCAGTTATCTGTTTTAAAGCCCTTTTTTGCGTGTATTAGGGGAAAAAGGAAAAATATCTTTGCCGCTCAGTGGTGCAGTTATCTGTTTTAAAGCTCTTTTTTTGCGTGTATTAGTGATAAAAGGGAAAATATCTTTGCAGCTCAGCGATGCAGTTATCTGTTCTAAAGGCCTTTTTTCCGTGTATTAATGGAAAAAGAAAAAAATATTTGCCGCTCAGCAGTGCAGTTATCTGTTGTAAAGCCTTTTGTGGCCTGTATTAGTGGAAAAAGGAAAAATATCTTTGCCTCTCAGCGGTGCAGTGATATATTCTAAAATAGTTACAGTATGCAACATAGGGATAGGTATACTATAAATTATGCTGAGAAGCAGTTATTAGATAAAAGCATAGTATTGAGGATGTGCGATCCAGTTTCACTCTTATATTTTACATGATATATTCTAAAGCACCGTTTGCTGTGTATTAGTGGAAGAAAAAAAATTATCGTTGCAATCATCTGTTGAAAAGCCTTTTGTGTAAAAGTAGAAAGAAATTAGGGATTTATTGACGTTCTGCAGTGCAGTGATATATTCGGAAGCCCTGTTTGCAGTGTATTAGGGGAAGAACACAAATTATATTCGCCGTTCATCGTTGCACTTATCTGTTGAAAAGCCTTTTGTGTAAAAGTAGAAAAATATTAGGGCCTAATTGCTGTTCTGCAGTGAAGTGATATATTCTGAAGCCCTGTTTGCAGTGTATTAGGGGAAGAACACAAATTATATTCGCCGTTCATCATTGCACTTATCTGTTGAAAAGCCTTTTGCGTAAAAGTAGAAAAATATTAAGGCCTAATTGCCGTTCTGCGGTGCAGTGATATTCTGAAGCCCTGTTTGCCTTGTATTAGTGGAAGAAAAAAAATAATTTCGCCGTTCATCGATGCACTTATCTGTTAAAAAGCCTTTTGTGTAAAAGTAGAAAAAAAGTAGGGCCTAATTGCCGGTCAGCGGTGCATTGATATATTTGGAAGCCCAGTTTGCCATGTATTAGTGGCGAAATAAAAATATATTCGACGTACATCGTTGCATTCATCTGTTGAAAAGCCTTTTGTGTTGTGTAGAGTAGAAACAAATTAGGGCCTAAATGCCGTTCTGCGGTGCAGTGATATATTCTAAAATCCAGTTTGCCGTGTATTCGTGGTGAAATAAAAAATATTTGATTTAACATTTGATTATTTGATCTAACAGTATGTCAGACAGAGAAGTGCCAGCCCTGCACAGGGGAGTGGCAGAGGCATAAATGTTTCTGGCGCAGGCAGAGGTCGCAGAAGAGTTAAGGGGCCGTGGCAGCAGGGGTAACTTCGAGAGGCTTGAACTCCAAGTGTCAGCTAGTGGTCGTGTTGTGACCAGCAACCCAGCGGTTCTTAAGTGGTTGACTCGATCTTCAACTTCGTCGCAAGTGACATCAGACACCCCTAGCCAAGAGTCAGTGGGTTCATCAGACACAGCCCTTAGTTGGCATGGCCTGGGAGCAGGCCCTGTGTCCTCACCTGTCCTCAACCTGCTTCTGTCCTTTTGTCCACTAGGCGGGCAAGTAGTGATGAAAAGAGTGGCGTGGTCGCTGGTATTGGGAGTGGTCAGGCTCCTGACTCAGAGACCGTTGAGGAGGACATCAGTGACGTGCAGACAGTACTCAATGATGATGATGTGGCTGATCGCACTTGGGAGCCGGGTGACGAAGGTGCTTCATTTTTTTTTCTTTATATAATAATGTAATATTATAAAAAACTGTGTCTCCATGATAAATCTGCAGCATGGGGGCCCCATGTAGCTTTTACACACTTTCAAAATAATCCTTCAGTGGGGCGAATAGATACCGGATGATCGGGACATTCCTTGACCTTCCCAGGAGCTTCTGTCGGGAGCAGCAGTTCATTTCTGAGACGTTTGTAAGGTGCAGGGGGAATCCGAAGACCCTCTCCATCTCCGTGCGCCACAGGATGTCCTCCTTCCCATCCATGATGAATGGGAACTCATGATGTTTTCCCTGACGAAGAAACCAGGGGTTATGGTTATGGTTTGAATCTTGATGAACTTCGCGACTCTTCCGGACAATCTTGAAGCTTTGTCTTCTCATTGTCTGTAGCTACTAGAGGCCTGTTCATGCAAGGCAGGTCCCCCCAGAAGTATCTGGCCCGATGAGCGGGCGATACCGCAATTGCATCAAGTTTGACAGGATTTGTCTCCAGGTGGAGAGAAATCGTTTTTTGGAATGCATTCTCCATCACAACCACGTCGTCGAATAAACAGAAGACTAGCCGATTCTCTCCTAAATTTATTAAATATTTTATGTTATATTGAACCAAAAATTACTTAAAATTATAAGAAAGTAAGCTTAAATTTGCCAATTTTCGAGGGAAATTCCCGGACAATCAATTTGCCAAGCTTTTTGTGCCGGAGAACATGTTTTACTAAATCGTGTATTAAGCAATACTTTATAAAGTTGAGAAATTTTAACCTTCTGTTCTGTCTCATATTCGCTATAAATGAATAGACGAAGCGGCCTCCTCATGCTGCTGTCACGTCCACAATCTCTCGTCATCGTGTCACTCTGTGGCCTCCTCATGCTGCAACCACCTCCGCAATCTCTCGTCGTCGTGCCACTCTTTGGCCTCCTCATGCTGCTGCCACCTCTGCAATCTCTCATCATCGTGCCACTCTGCGGCCTTCTCATGCTGCTGTCACCTCTGCAATCTCTCATCGTTGTTCCACTTTGTGGCCTCCTTATGCTGCTGCCACCTCCGCAATCTCTTGTCGTCGTGTCACTCTGTGGCCTCCTCATGCTGCTGCCACCTCCGCAATCTCTCATCGTCATAACACTCTGTAGCCTCCTCATGCCGCTACCACCTCCACAATCTCTCGTCATCATGCCACTCTGTGGCCTCCTCATGCTGCTGACACCTCCACACTATGTCGCCTTGCCACCCTGTGGCCTCCCGATGCTGCCACCACCTCCACACTCTGTCATTGTGCCACTCTGTGGCCTCCTCATTCTGCTGCCACCTACACACTATGTCACCTTTCCACTCTGTGGTCTCCTCATGCTGCTTCCACCTCCATACTATGTGACCTTGCCACTTTGTGGCCTCCTGATGCTGCCGCCACCTCCACACTGTCATTGTGCCGATCTGTGGCCTCCCCCTAATGCTGCTACTGCCGCCACCTCCACACTCTGTCATTGTGCCACTTTGTGGCCTCCTGATGCTGCTGCTACCACCTCCACACTATGATTGTGCCACTTTGTGGCCTCCTGATGCTGCTGCCACCTTCACACTGTCATTGTGCCACTCTATGGCCTCCTCATGCTTCTTCTACCTCACCACTATGTCATTGGGCCACTCTGTGGACTTCTCATGCTGTTCCCACCCTCCCCACTTCATGACTGTGCCACTATTTTGCCTTTTGGCCTTGCTGACATCATCATTTATTTGACTCTTCTTCTGATTTGTCAGAAGCAAGGAAAAATGAGACTCAAAATGGATCCTGTCTGTGTAGCAGCTGTAAGGCATGTATGGTCCTATCAGAATCAGCTTGTGATTTGGTAGCCAAAAGCAGGAGTGGGTACAAAACACAGAAGACATGCAAATATTCGATTCACATGTCATCTCTGTTTTGGATCCACTGCTGTTTTTTTGGGAATTGGCAATACTGATGGATTACTGACCAAATGCTGACCGAACATTCTTTGTTTTGCCCGAAGTAAAAGTATAAATTATTTTATTCGTTCTGCTTTCAATATTTCAATATTTATAATAAATTGTATTGTCAATATTATTATTGTATGATGTTACTGTCAAAGAGCTTTTTTTAAAACCAATAAAAAACTAATTTTGAAAATGTCAAAAGTTATTTTAGGGCTTGTGCACATCTGCATTGAGCTTTCTATTCTTCTGATCCGTGAGATTAGATTTTTTTTTTAAATGTCTATTTTATGCCGCATTTGTTTGAAAGGGGGCTTTAGAGCATAGTTATGCTACTGTCCTTGCCGTCATGTGTCTGCAGGACTTTTATTCTGCCAAAAATAATGGCTACAAGACAGAATGGAGCATTCTGTTTTTTTTTACATGAAAGTCAATGGATCTGTCAGTCAATCCATTTAAAGGATTTTTTTCTGATTGATCAGACAAACAGGAAGCTCAGTGCAGATGTGAACAACTTGTTATTCTTGCTTAACTTTCAGAAAATACAAACCATATAAAATAGCAAAATACTTTTCAAGTAGAACACTTTCTTATAAGACCAAGGGAAATATTTAGTCAGAGAATCATCAACAATCTTAAAAGTTATGTAAATCAACCCTTTATTTCCTCGTGTGAACAACGTGTGAAGTAAACCAGATTGCTGAAATAATCATTTTAGAAATTGCAAAATGTGATAGAATTAGATGGTGGATTCAAATTTTAAGCACAAAATGTTCACATTGTAAATTAATAATGCTAAAGGCATGCCTTCAGTGTTTCCAGTGATTAAGATCTTCAATCATTCATTTCTGCAAACTCCAGATTTCCTCTTTATAACCCTAGTTATAAACAGAATGTCACTAAGAACATGAAATGGAAAATAAATGTGATCAGCAAGCCAATTATTATTACAAAATTCACAGCATTGAGGCCACCTACATCAAGCTACTGCATGTTCTTACATGGTTCCAAGTGTCCATTCATCACAGCATAACTACCAATTATTCTTCACTGTCATCATGTTCTCATATGTCTGAAAGCCACATTTAGTCCAATCTTTAAATGGCACATAAATAACCCCCATTGTCAGATGTGTGTTGTCCTTTTTCCTCTAGCATTAGACGATGTTTCAAACATGAATCATGAGTTGTCGCAATACATTGAAGAGAAATCACTTTAACTGAAAGCTACATAATACTCATTTCAATTAAAACAATGCAGACATGTTGCTTGTGAAGACAGGGTCTCACTCATGGGGACAATAGTGGCAAAATAGCCTTTTAGTTAGGACATTTTTGAGCATGCTTTGGAACAAATCATTTCTAATATTTATTGAGGGTAAACTTAGACAAGCAGTCTAAAGATGCACTAAATTAATCACAGTGGCTCATACCAGATGAGAAATCTGGAGCATGGCTAGACATTATTGTCTAACTTTATACCATCTATTGTTTGGATTCCCTTGTGCCAAGTATTTGCAGCAAAACTTTGAGACATTTTAAACCACATGACCCTTTTCAACAAGCCATGCACCCACATTTATTGAGACAGGTCATCACTATCACATTGGCAGTGGTCCGAGTCCTGGCACCCCTGCCTCTCATATGTTTCAGGGAGCCGCTACTCTCCCCAGAGCTCTTGGGAGCAATATGGGCTCCCGGCAGCTTTCCAAGCACATTGCTGTACATTGCATAGCGGCTTTGCTTGGTATTGCAGCTCAGCCCCACTGTCTTGAATGCCATATGGGACTCAAAAGGATCTTTTTTTATAAAAATAATGTGTAATTTTATTCATATCTATCACAAAATATCAATAAAAATAGGAGAGAATAACACAGGCAAGATGGAAGATAGATACAGAGAAACAGCTGGGGGTGATGATACAATTCATTAGTATTACCATACCATATGGCTATACTACTATATCCACATAGCTCATACCAGTTGTAACAGTTCCTAGTGGAAATACTATCAGAATGGTAAATAATTACTACTCATGTATATAGGGAATGGCAATAATACTAAATATAACAATTAGTCACGCTCACAATAAAGAGTCTAAATATCAAAAGAGCCATTGAAAAATTATCAAGGGAGCATTAGAATAGTATACACATACCCTGTGACATGTCGAGTAAACAGAAGGAACAAGGCTGTCTCAGAAAATACACTGTTGACTTGAAAGGGGCTGAGCTGCAACTAAGCCACGTGACCCATGTACAGTGATGTCACTGGCCTAGAAACCCCAGCCACTTCTAGCAGCTGGTCAGCTGATATAGGACATAGGATGGGTCATCAATATCGTTCCCAGATAACCCCTTTAATAAATGTGCCTGATAAGGCTAATTGCACACTACCATTAATATCTCCTGGCAGGCTATACCAGGGATCAGCAACTTCTGCACTCCAGCTGTTCTGGAACTACAGCTACCACATGCTCTATTTATTTCTATAGGAGTTACAATAACAGCCGAGCAATTGTGCATGCTGGGACTTGTAGTTTTTTCTTATTTTATATGGCTTTATGTATCATTTTAAACAGTGACTCCCTCCAGCCCTCATTCACTATTACTTTCAGGACCCTTTCCCATCCCTGTAGTATCACTTTCTTAACATCTATGGAAGGATAGTCTCCCCTCCACTGACAGAAGAGTTGGTCCATGATTTTTTTCTGTTTAGTAGCAGTGATCCCCTGACATAGCTCTGAGAGAGTTTTTTTCCTTTATCCTTGCCCTATTATTAGGTCAAAGCTATTAAGATTCAGTATGCAAGGAAACCCATGAGTTGAAAATAAGCCAAAAAGTGATCTTCCCTAAGATGATGGGTCACCTTGAGTTCTTAAAAAGAATAATATTGCTTCTCTTAGGTGTTCCATACATCTTTTGCATATCTAATGCTCCCCGTCCTCCACCTCTCAAAATTGTTTATAGTCTAAGTCCGCCAGAAACTCCAGATGGCCCCAAATACCCATATTTTTAGAGAGCAAAAAGGGAAGGTCAAACATTTTTTGGGACTCTTTCCATGCAGCGATAATGTCCTTTACTAGGAGGCTATTCTTGAATGAGATAGGTATTGACACACATTTAGTGTCTAATAAAACACCCAATTTCCAAGAGTGTACCAATTTCTCTTCTAGGGTGTAATTGGAATAGAAATTAGTGTAGAAATGCAATGTCTCATAAGGCTAGCCAAGTTGTAGCACTGTAAATCCGCTAAGACTACCTCCCAGGGCAATAGGTATTTGCAACTTAGCTAGCAATATCCTTGGCCTCCTACCCGCCCAAAAAAAGTTCGCGGTTTCCCAGGTGTTGACATCAGTGTGTTTCAGAAGAAGTGGTATAGTCTGCATAGGATACAAAAGCTTAGGGATACACATCTTTAAGAACTGGACATGCCCCCCAATGACAATGAGTATCTCATCCATCTCTCCACATCTCCTAATGTTTGATCAATAGTGGGCAATTCAACAGATATATGGACTTGGGCTGTTTTCCAATGTGAATGCCCAGGTATTTAATGGATTTGGGAGCTATCTGTATTGATATACAGGTGAAACTCAAAAAATTAGAATATCGTGCAAAGTTCATTTATTTCAGTAATGCAACTTAAAAGGTGAAACTAACATATGAGATAGACTCATTACATGCAAAGCGAGATATTTAAAGCCTTTATTTGTTATAATTTGGATGATTATGGCTTACAGTTTATGAAACCCCAAAATCACAATTTTGAGGTACCCTTTGCTCGGGGATATGGATTATTTGTTAATTAGCTGACTAGGGTGTGACACTGTGAGCCTAGAATATTGAACCTTTTCACAAAATTCAAATTTTAAGCTGCATTAATGCAATTCCTTTTATATTGCATTGCTGAAATAAATGGACTTTTGCACGATATTCAAATTTTTCGAGTTTCACCTGCATCTAGGCGGTATCCCACATTTTGAAACGGGATGTGTACTAAGGGCAAGAGCACACACTTTGACACATTCACCTTAAATCACGATAACCTACCAAAGTCCTCGAGGAGATCGAATAAGGGTTTTAGATCCCTGCGCAGGTATTCAAAAAAAAACAGTAGTTCATCAGCAAACAGTGCGTGTTTTACTTCTCTGCATCCCACTTTAATTCCCTCTATGCTGTCTCTTGATTCCAACTTTCGTGAAAGGGGCACTATGGCTAAATTTAATAAGAGTGGGGAGTGTGGGCAACCCTGTCTAGTTTCTTTCCTCAATTAGAAAGCACTGGAGAGAAATCCAGGGGTATGAAGTTCAGTGTATAGTGAAGCAATATATTGTCAGAACACGCCAGTAAAGCCCATGCGATCCAACACGACACTCTACCCACTCTAGTCACGTTGTTAAAAGCTTTTTCTGCATCTATGGTGACGATGGCTGGGGACGGATGCATCTTCACCTCATCCAAGACAGTCAATACTTTACAGGGTGTTTGTAACTGCCACACCACCCTCCCTTGTATAAATCCCACCTGTGGTGGAGAAATTAGTCTCAGGAGAATGGAGGCCAGTCTATTTTCTAATATTTTAAAGGATAATTTAAGGTCAACATTAATTAATGAGATTGGGTGGTATGATAATGCAAAGGTAGGGTCTTTGCCCTGTTTTGGCAGAACCTTAATGTGCTGTGTTTGTATGTATTGGAATACTGGAGCCCCGTATATATACCCTGTAAACACCTGTGAAAGGCTAGGAGCTATGTCTGGTTTTAGGATGTGGAAGAATTTCACTGTGCAACTGTCAGGTCCCGGCGCCTTGCCCAGGCCCAAATTTCCTATAGCCCTAGTGACATCGTCTGTGGAAATTGGGGCATTAAAGAGGACCTTTTACTTGTGGGTTACCCCCCGCTGATGCTGCCACCCTGCAGTTTTCCAGCAGTTTTCCCGCTCAGTATGCTAATACTGAGCATCCGGACAGGGAGGAGGAGACTCCAGGATTTTCTCAATAGGCGTCTCCTTCTCCCTGGCTGTGCCGCGATCCAATCACAGTGGAGAGGGTCACAGCCTGGGCGAAGGTGAGTTTTTTCTCCCTTGCAGTGACGCTCTCTGCTGTGATTGGATCACGGCACAGCCAGGGAGATGGAGACGCCCATTGAAAAACCCTGGTGTCTCCTCCTCCCTGTACCGATGCTCACTATTAGCATACTGAGCGGGAAAACTGCGGGGGTGGCATAGCAGGGCGTAGGAGCGATATTTTAAAAAATCAGGCAGGGTGGCAGCATCAGCGGGGGATACCCCGCAAGTAAAGGTATTTATCTCAATTAATACAAAACCATGAAAGGTTCTCTTTAGGTAATTCTCAATCTGTGTCTGACAGTGATGTAGTGATATATCTCCCAACTAACTATCAGCTCCCTCAAATAAGCCCAGTGGAGATCCATACAAATTGTCAAAAAAGTCTCTCAAGATCTTATTTATTTATTGGCTGATTTCAGCCCCCCAGCCTCGTCTATGAGAACTGAAATACATGTTGATGGTCTCTGACCTTTGGCTAATCTGGCCAGAAGACTACCCGCTTTATTTACATAGCAAAACAAATGGGCTTCCCATTGTGACTGGGATAGTTTCTCCCATTTTGGTAGCCACAGCTCAAACTCTGATTTTGCCAGTTCCCATGCCTATTTCAAAGAAGGAGAAGGATCAGCTTGGAATAAGGTATAAGCGGCCCTCAAAAAAAATCACTCAACTGGATGAGTTTCAGCTTGGTGATACATCTCAGATTATTAGTGTATGCCTTTATCCTCCCCCGTAAAACCGCCTTCCCCGCATCCCATAGTAACTGTGGGGTAGATGTCTCCTCAATATCCTTCTTATACTCCATCCACGAACCCTTGAGAAGTGCCTGAAAATCCTCATCCTTAACCAAATTGGAAGAGAAACAGCATATGAAGTCCTCCCCCGCAGGAACACAATCCCTAAGCAGTATCAAGACTGGTGATTGGTCAGATCTATTTTGGGATTGGAAAAATGCCCCATAGCCCCCTTAGCCACAAAGATGTAATCTAAGTGAGGCCAAGAGAAGTGGGCATGGGAAAATGGGTGAATTCCCTACCCTCAGGATTACATAATCTCCATAAATCAGCTAAATCTGCATAATTTAGAAGGTGTGATAACCCCACATCTCTTCCCCCCTGGTATCCACCAACCTCCCTACCTCTCCGTCTGTCTTCTACCTGGTTAACCACCGCGTTCATTTCTTTCCCTAAAACTCTAACCTCAAGAGGGACCAATTACAGATGCCTCCCAAGAGTGGCAAAAAATTCCACGTTGGAGTCATTAGGCCCATATATATATTATAAAGACTAACAGAACAGAGAAATACCTGCCACCGAACATATGGCACCAAAATGACACTTTTCTTTGCAATAAAACTAATTCAGCACCCTCTATGCTGGACCCTCACCTCACCTATCATCAGGATGAACATATAAGGTACCAGTATTAACAAATTAAAGTCCAGTGAGCACCTTCCTGACGAGTGACTGAGGCATAGCATAGTCCTCAGAAGGGGCTCACTATACTCACGGTCCCCGGCGCCGTGTTTAGCGGTGATCTGCTGCTAGTGTTTCCTTTCAGCCCTGGCCACAGCATGCTTGCTGCTTGTTTCCTGCAGCATTTCCTTAAGGGCCGGCGCACGTCACTTTCTGTGTTTTATGGGTTGGATCATGTGACCTCACCAACCAATCCTAGCCCCCCTGCACATATATAAGTGGCTAAGCCCTCTTCCCAGATGGCTCAGTGTCAAGGTCCTTGTGACCTGTTAAGGTTCCTGATATCTGCTTGTGTTCCTGACTCGTGCCTGTATTCCTGGACTCTGCTACCTGTTTTATTCCTGCCTACTTGAATTGACTCTCCTGTTTCCAACCTGGATTGCCTGACCTGCATCTGTGCCGCCTGCCCTGACCTGTTTCCTGTTTGACTTCGCCTCTGCCTCATCCTTCGGTCCTGCACTGTTGCTCCTGGTAACGACTCAGCCTGTTGACCTCATGGTCCACCTGGACCAGCTGCCTCGTGTGCCTATCCTCCTCAAGAGGTAGTGACTACTGTTGAGTGCGAATATTCGAAAAGCAATTTTTTTTCCACAAATATCGGCACTTCGAGAATTTTAAAATATTTAGAACATAGTGCTATATATTCGAAATGACGAATATTTTTTTATTTTTATTTTTTTAGCACAGTACATTTCAGGTGATCATACCTCCCTTCTTCTAGCTTGTGGGCCAATGAGAAGGATTTGTCACAGCTTAGCAACATCCCCAGCAACCAATAGAAAAGTTGCCTACCCCGCGTAGATATTTTGCACGCACTACTCAAATAATACATTGCCGAATTTTGCAATCAAGAATCTAATTTCGAATTCGCGAATTCACAAATATATGACGACTATTCTACAAAATATTTGCGAAATATCGTGAATTTGAATATTGCCCCTGCCGCTTATCACTAGTAGTGACCTGCTGTTCCCCTCGGGTAAGTCTATCCCCACCATCAGGGGTACCGTGAAGATCGAGGGGTTCACTTAGACAACGCCCTTAGAGGAGGTAGGACACATGGCACAGTGCGTTCACACCTGCTGGTTCGTGACTTGATTTTTATAGAGCTCCGAGCAGAAAGGTGCAAGGGCCCACCTCCGGCGGATCACTTTAGCCGAGAAATCTCTAAAGATCAGAACCCGTTGATCGCGAAGTGTCACTGCTCCGCTTCCCTTTTTGTAAGTTTGCAATATGGCTGCATTATCAGAACAGTCCAGATATTGTCTCGGCCTGTCCCCATGGGTGGACATCATAGGCGACTTGTTTTGCCGGTTGTTACCTCCGGAGGGGGGGGACCTTGTCCCATTCTATGTGCCCTCTCCACTTTACAGAGGTCCAATATTCCCAAGGCTTCTGGCAGTTCACTCCCAAAAATAGCAATGAGGTCCCTTGCCGGTATGTTTTCTGGGAGACCAACAATGCACAGGTTGCTCCTCCTAGAGCAGTTTTTGAGGTTGTCAATCTTGTTCCAAAGTCTGGCATTTTTGGCTAGGGCTTTATTAAGTTGTATCTGAGCGGTGTCATGGTCTGCCTCAACTGCTGCCACTCTGGCCTTTTCTTTTTTTTAAGTGCGTGGCATGTTGTTGTAATTTCAATTGTAAGGCCTCAAAAGATTGAGTTACAGTGGAGGAGAGTGCCTCCTGTAGATCTAGTAACCACTTCCACGGCCAGGTGCTTGTAGTCTATTTCCAGCCTATCTCAGAATCCAAGCCAAGGCTCTCTGTTTCCGATATGGACGGGGGCTTCGTCTCACCGCCGTCCTCTGTTTGAGGCGCCATCTTGGTCTCTGTTGGCACCCTGCTATTCCGCTGAGGATTCCTTGGTTTAGATTTGCTTCCCATGAATTCCACAAAATGGTCTATAGACCAATAGCCAGTGGTACAGATAGTGACCTGACCGCTTCTGGTAAGAGAGTGATCAGTATGTAGGGGATATCACACTTTGTGGAGCTACAGGGGACAAAGCTCTTAACACATGCAGGCTTCCATGCTGGCGTCAGAACCGGAAGTCTGTAGGACTTGTAGTTTTATAGCAGATAGAGTGCCAAAGGTTGCTGACCTTGCTCTATACAGTAAAGAGGGTGCTCTGTGTCAGTGGCTGGGATACAAACTCCAGTAGTTGGATGAAAGTTTATTGGTGCTACAAATACTACAAAGTTCCAGCCATCTACTCCTGGAGTAGTTCTTGTCCCAGCAGAGCAGCTAATGATTCAATTTTTCTCCTCATTAAGTTCTGGACCAAGATGAGAGGCCCATACTCTGGGACAACTTTCTTCATTTAACGGTCCTACACATTATACTGCCTTATTTTCTTTGCATGGTACTGGCTGGGAGAAAAAGCAACATCATAAGCGGATATAAACTGTTTCTTGAATCTCCTCTGCCCCATGGAAAAATCCAAAACAGTCCCCCTCCAGAGAATACTTACCATTTATAGAATACGTTCCCATGCCCTTGATACAAGATTATGTAAGGATTGACATTTTGTAGGTCTACACGTTTGGAAAGATGTAAAAATCTCTTGCGTATTTTGGAACCACTAATATATAGTAAAGTTTATCTCCACAATGGAAATGCTAACTCGTATCCAAGACCAAAGCAAACTTAATTTTAAGTCGTAAAATAAAATTATTGTAATGTAAAACCATTGGAATTATCAGCAGTAGTGGCTCTACACATCAAAGTTAATGAAGATGCGATTCTTCTTGGTACATCCACTTCTAGCCACTGGCAATTCTCATGTTTGTTTTTCAGGTCAAGAAAGTTTGATCTACCAGCCTGCATTATACAGTGTCTTCCCATGTGGAGTCAATTAGTTGTGTCTTATATGGATGCTGCTTGCTGTACAACCTCCTTCACATCAGAAACCACATTTATTTTTATTATACAAATTAATTATTTAACGGATCCATTCCAGCGTATCTTCTGCATAAAATCTAATTACATTTTCTGTGTATAAACTATATCAAAGTATTGAGTTACTGTAGCTTCAGCTGCTCACACTGAGATGATCTCGACATTTCTCCAGAACAACAAAATGTTCTTAATCCCACACTATCCAACTGAAAATGAACTTCTGTAATGAGTAGTGCAGAAATGCACAGGCTGTACTGGTAAATCAGAGAGGGCGGCTGCCTAGAGATCCGTAATGCATGAAAATCAAACGGGAGAACAAGTTTATTAGCTCCATTCATTTGTAATGCATTAATCAGATCTGTGTCTGGATTAATCAAGCAACTAAAAGAAGTTGTCAACCCTAAAGCACCTAACAACACTCCCCTCTTCGCGGTCCAGCGGGGCACGCACCGCTCCCTGTTCCCAGCCACATCCGGTTTCCGCAGAACCAGGAAGTGGCTTGGTTCTGTGACTGTTGTGGCCAATCACAGGTCATATCTGCTTGAACAATATGTCACTGCAGTGATATATCATTAATACAATTCTGACTGCTGAGGCCTGTGACTGACCGCAGTGGTCATGGGACCCGGGCATAACAAGTAACCTTTGGGTAACACTCAACTATGATTATCTACAGTAGCAAGTTCAGAATATAACAAGCTTATGATTATTTTGGTTTCCCTAGTCATATCACAGTACAGGGATAATGTACAGAATAACATGCATCATGATCTCTATCATAAAACAGGCATAACAGACACAGTTAAAGGTCACTATGTACACAGTGAAACCACACATCAGAAAGAAAAGAATGACGTCATTCTGCAGGTAAAAATGAATACCTGATGTCATAGTACAGAGATAACAAAGTAATGTCACAGTACAGAAATAATGCAAAAAAGTAACATCCCCTTTATCATCCATAGACATCAATAACCGAACATATGTCTGAGTGGAGATGGGCCCTCAAAATGGTTTGGTCCTACTGCACAGGAACAAGCCACTTGCTGGTCCTGCAAAGACTGGGACCAGCTGGGAAAGGGGCCGTGACATGTTGGACCATGAACAGGGGGGTGTTTTTTTTTTAATGTTGTACAGGTTAGGTGCATTGGGGTTGTTGGCTCCTAGGTTGGCCAACTTTTTTTAATGCCTTTGGATATAAAATTGTGCTAATTTATGTTGAACATTGGAAAACAATAGTAAAGTACAGTCTGTAGTGCAGATAGCTCCATTTTGTTCTATTTAGCAGCAGTCTAAGGCTACTTTCATACTTGCGTTTGGGGTTCCGGTTATGAGATCCGTTTGAGGGCTCTCACAAGCGGCCCGTTCATCCCCAATGCATTCTGGATGGATAAGGATCCGTTCAGAATACATCAGTTTGGCTCAGTTGCGTTTTGGTGTCCGCCTGGCCGTGACGTTGACACAATATGGTGCAATTGCAAACGGATCCGTCCCCCATTGACTTTCAATGTAAAGTCAGGAGTCCCTATTATACCATCGGATCTGAGTTTTCTCCAATCCAATGGTATATTTTAACTTGAAGCGTCCCCCTCACCATGGGAACTCCTCTATGTTAGAATATACCATCGGATTTGAGTTAGATTGTGAAAACTCAGATCCGACAGTATATTCTAACACAGAGGCATTCCCATAGTGATGGGGACGCTTCAAGTTAGAATATACTAAGAACTGTGTACATAACTGCCCCCTGCTGCCTGGCAGCACCTGATCTCTTACAGGGGGCTGTGATCCGCACAATTAACCCCTCAGAGTGGCCCCCCTCCCTCCCTCCCCAGTATTAAATTAATTGGTGGCCAGTGCGGTCTCCCCTCTCCCCCCCTAATTAAAATCACCCCCCCCCCCCACATCATTGGTGGCAGCGGAGAGTTCCGATCGGAGTCCCAGTTTAATCGCTGAGGCTCCGATCAGTTACCATGGCAGCCAGGACGCTACTGCAGTCCTGGCTGCCATGGTTACTTAGCAATTTTAGAAGCATTATACTTACCTGCGCTGTCTGTGGCCGGCCGGGCGCTCCTCCTACTGGTAAGTGACAGGTCTGTGCTATAAGCCACCAGGGGAGAGGGGACACCGCACTGGCCACCAATGAATTTAATACTGGGGAGGGAGGGGGGCCGCACTGGCCACCAATGAGTTTAATACTGGGGAGGGAGGGGGGCCGCACTGGCCACCAATGAATTTAATACTGGGGAGGGAGGGGGGGCCGCACTGGCCACCAATTAATTTAAAACTGGGGAGGGAGTGGGGGTCTGGCCCCCTGCTGTCTGGCAGCACCTGATCTCTTACGGGGGGCTATGATACGCACAATTAACCCCTCAGGTGAGGCACCTGAGGAGTTAATTGTGCGGATCGCAGCCCCCTGTAAGAGATCGGGTGCTGCCAGGCAGCAGGGGGCAGTTATGTACACAGTTCTTAGTATATTCTAACTTGAAGCGTCCCCATCACAATGGGAACGCCTCTGTGTTAGAATATACTGTCGGATCTGAGTTTTCCGACTCAGCCCTATTTCACCTTAAGGACTTGGCCATTTTTTGCAAATCTGACCAGTGTCACTTTAAGCACTATTTTGGGGTGCATATGACTTTTTGATCGCTCGCTATTACACTTTTTGTGATGTAAGGTGACAAAAAATGGTTTATTTAGCACAGTTTTTTTTTATTTATTTTTTCGGTGTTCATCTGAGGGGTTAGGTCATGTGATATTTTTATAGAGCCGGTCGATACGAACGCGGCGATACCAAATATGTATACTTTTTTTTATTTATGTAAGTTTTACACAATAACAGCTTTTTTTAAAACAAAAAAATGATGTTTTAGTGTCTCCATATTCTGAGCCATAGTTTTTTTTCATTTTTTGGGCGATTGTCTCAGGTAGGGGCTCATTTTTTGTGGGATGAGGTGACGATTAGATTGGTACTATTTTGGTGGGAAAACGCCTTTTTGATCGCTTGCTGTTGTACTATTTGTGATGTAAGGTGACAAAAAAATTGTTTATTTAGCACAGTTTTTATTTTTATTTTTTTACGGTGTTTATCTGAGGGGTTAGGTCATGTGATATCTTTATAGAGCCGGTCGATACAGATGCGGCCATACCAAATATGTATACTTCCCCCCCCCCTATTTTTTACCAATTTTTTTTAACTTTATTTGGGGAAAATGACGTTTTTGTTTATTTTTACTTGAAACTTTAAATTTTTGGGGGATCAAAAACTAAATTTTTTCAACTTTTTTTCACTTTATTTTTTGTCCCACTTTGGGACTTGAACTTTTGGGGGTCTAATCCTTTACAATGCATTCCAATACTTCTGTATTGGAATGCATTGGCTGTATGAGTAATACAGTGAGTATTACTCATACAGTTTCCGGGGCCTGTGAGATCCAGGGGGCTGGATCTCACAGGCTCATCACCGGAAGGCAGCACGATGCCTTCCTTAGACATCGCTCTGCCTTCCATGCCATGGGGTCCCCCCCCCACAGCTGCATGGGGACCGGATGGCATCGCCGCCGCCGCCCGCCGGATAAGGTAAAATCCGCAAACCGCAGGTCTGAATTGACCTGTGGTTTGTGGCGATTGCCGATACGGGGGGTCACGGGACCCCCCGGCGTAGTGACAGGATGCCCGCTGAATGATTTCAGCGGGCATCCTGTCACAATTAACCCCCACCGCGCCGCAATGTAAATTTTAACTTAGGACGTACCGGTACGCCCTGGGTCCTTAAGGACTCGGCAGACAGGGCGTACCGGTATACCCTATGTCCTTAAGGGGTTAAAGGCTGCGGTAGGTGTCTATCTTTATTTGCGCACAGGGGTGTTGCTAGGTTAAAACCTTTAGATCCTGGGTCCCTGATGTTTTGTCCCAGGCCCCGAATGTACTGCCTGCCAGATAGATCCAACTGTATTGCCATCCTCAGGATGGCAATACAATTGAATCTAATGCCTTGAAAGAGCTTAAGGACCTGTGATGACATCACAGTCAATGTCATCAGCTTTAAATGCAGTAGCTGAAAAGGACCTGCAATGATGTCACCATCATGTGACCAGTGCAGGAGAGGATGGCTCAGCAGTGAAGAGAAGTCCTGGGAAGAAGCTGTGGTGAGGTCTGCTACATGAGGAGAGGTAAGTGAAGGGGTAGATTACTGAGTGTGAGAGGCAGAGCAATTTTGAGAGTTGTAGTTATTTAACTGGGACTGTATGTTAGGGCTGAAGTTATTTATGTGGGACAGTGGGGTGGAGTGATGTTATTTACATGGGACTGTATGTTTAAGGTGGCTTGGGAGGGGGTGGTGTTATTTACGTGGGACTGTATTTTGGACGGGGCTGTAGATAGAGAGGGATATTATTATCATGGCATTACACTGTATATTAGAGGGGGCTGGAGAGATGTTTGATGGTATTTACATGGGACTCTATAGCGGAGGAGGGAAATAATATTATTTATATGGGACTGTATGGTGGAGGGGCTGAGGAATTATCATTTCTGAGGACAGTAAACAGAGGAATATAACTACAGGGGCACTGCAGGGGGCATTATAAATACTGGGGGTGCTTCAATGCAAGCATTATACCACTAGGGGCAATATAAAAACTGAGGGCACTGTGTTGGCATTATAACAGTAGGGGGTGATATAAATGCTGGGTCACTTCAGGGTGAGCATTATAACAGTAGTGGGTATTATAAATACTGGGCGCACTGTGGGGACATTTTAAATCCAGGGGACATTAAGCGTTCTTATTACTACTGGGGGCTCTATAGGAGGGACTTATAGATCCACATTATTTCTATTAATAGCATTATGGGGGGCCTTATTACTACCGAGGGGTCAATAGATAGCTTTATTACCACTGGGGGAACAATAGGGAGGCCATATTTCTACTAGGGGCTCTGTAAGGACATTATTAATACCTGAGGGCTTTTCTACTAATGGAGGCACTCTTAGGGAGCACTATCACTGTTGGGGCACTGTAGGTGGCAGTATTACTAATGAGGGCATTCTAGAAGGGAATTACTATTGGTGAGACTATGAGGAGTACTATTACTATAGGGGGCACTCATTTTTCTTCAGGATAGTATTTTGGGGTAGAGAAAAGTGAGGAAGCTAAGATGTCTGTTTCACACTCTGCAGAGACGAGGCGCGGCTGAGAGAAGTTGTCCGGACCGAATGGAGAAGATGATAACAGAGAAGATCTACATCAGAGGAGACGTCACCTAGGAGGCACTGGATGTGAAACGTACGTGCTGCTGTATAGTTGTATAGCAAGTACAGTAAAATGTATTCAGTGCTAGTGTTTGCAGGGGGAGTGGTTGGGGGGGGATTGGTTGACTTTGAGAATTGGGCAATATTCATTGGGGCTTAGGCCCCAGATCTTTTTGGACTCTAGCAACGCCCCTGTTTGTGCCAGCAAACTGGCATGAATAAAGACCCATGTGTCAGCTCTTTTGGCCAACCGCCCCCCGCACTCACAACGCCCTCTTTTCATGTCACTTCTGAAAAGTGGAGTGAGGGCCAAAAAGTCAAAACTTTCACCGCAAATACAGAGTGCGACAACATTTGTGACTTTTCCACTACAGAATTCTGGTGTAAAAGCCATAGTAAATGCCCCCATGGTGTGAAGTGTCATTCAGATCCCATTTCAGAGACTGAAATCAAAGCATGGCACACACAATATAACTTTTGCAGTGCTCAGTGAAAAATGGAAAATTTCCATCTGACAACGCTGGCGGCACAGTACGTAGTTCCTTGAGCAACCGAGGAGGGGAGGGGAGAGGAACACACAGCAGTTCCAACAGAGGCAAGGCAACACGCTCCAAGGCCTGGGACAGTTTCATGACACCCCGCCAGAACCCTCACCCTGATGCGTGGACTAGTGTCACAAGGAGAGAAACGTTTTGGAAGATGGTGGAGTACGTAGCAGACCGTGCCAGCGTCCTCAATCATCCCTCTGTGCCTTACAACTATTGGGTGTCCAAGCTGGACATGTGGCACAAACTGGCGCTCTACGCCTTGGAGATACTGGCCTGCCCTGGAGCCAGCTTTTTTGTCAGAGCGGGTATTTAGTGCTGCTGGGGGCATAATAACTGATAAATGCATCCGACTGTCAACTGAAAATGCTGACAGGTTGACTCTTGGTTGACCCGAATTGCCCCTGACTTCTCTACTCCACCAGAGGAAAGCGGCTGAACATAAAGGCATTTTAAATGTGGCTTTTAACATATATTGAATGCACTGTATTCCCATGCACCCGTTCTACCACAAAAAAGGTATATGGTTCAATCTTCCTTTTCTCGTCCTCCGCCATCATATCAACATGCCTATTAGACAGCACTCGCTCCTAATGTTTTTGAGGGTCAGCTCAGCAGCAGACCCTCACCCCTAATGTTTTAGAAGGTCAGATCAGCATCAGACCCTCACCCCTAATGTTTTAGAAGGTCACATCAGCAGCAGACTGTCACCACAATTTTTTTAGATGGTCAGCTCTGCAGCAGACCCTCGCCCCTAATTTTTTAGATGGTCAGATCAGCAGCAGGCCCTCGTCCCTAATGTTTTAAATGGTCAGCTGAGTAGCAGACCCTCACCCCTAATGTTTTATAAGGTCAGATCAGAAGCAGACCCTCACCCCTAATTTTTTAGATGGTCAGATCAGCAGCAGACCCTCACCCGTAATGTTTTAGGTGGTCAGATCAGCAGCAGGCTCTCGCCCCTAATGTTTTAGAGGGTCACCAGCAGGCCCTTGCTCCTAAAGTTTTTGAGGGTCACCAGCAGGCTATCAATCATCATTTTTCAAGGGTGTGTATAATGCCTTCCTTAATGTGTAATAAAGGGTGTATTGGAGTGACGGTTCCTTGTAATTTTTGGCAGCCCTTTCACTTAGTGCATAGGCTTTATGAGTGTAGGAGTCCCACTACCTGAACAATTGTACCTTTATGTGATATACAGGTTGTATCGGAGTGCCTCTCACTTGTAATTTTGTCAGCACTTGCACTTTATATACAAGTAAATATACAGGAAAGAATGTTTCCTAGCAAATTTTCCTCTAAAATCTACTCGAGCACCCAAGCACTTGGGTGCTCGATCAACACTAGTGGACAGATCTGCCAGCGTCAGCTTATCTGCAGTTCAAAAATATTTGTGTAGGCATGATTTCAGACACTGCAAATTAATGACAAATACGACTGGTCTCTTTTTCTGTGTAAAATTCATCTACATTATTTCCATTATTATAGATAACATTGTTTTATACAGAATGTGTTTATTTATTTTATTTTATTTTTTATATAAATGACAATAGAACCCACGGATGTAATTTGGTCTAGATTATACTGGACATTGGACTCCAATTAAGGGTTATATGAGGTTGATAGGAGTTGTCCTTTCAATGTAGGGGGTGTTTGCCTTGTATGTGAGTAAAGGTTAATATTTTAATAATTTTCCCAGAGGGGGTGAGGTGTGGTAAGAATATTCTTCATGCTTTCATAACTGCGTAATGGACATTTTGAGAAGTTACTTAGTTGATACAACTGAAAAAGATATATGTCTATTAGAGATAAGCAAATTAATTGTGACTAATTGGTTTGTCTCATCATCAGGACTTCTTCACCTGTGGGGGCTGTGTCCGTGGCACACCTGCCACAAGATTGACAGGGCCGGACATTTCCCTGCTTGGGCCGCCGCTCCAAATAGAAGAGCAAGGGCACGGGCTCTGGGTTAATGTTAGAACTTAGTTTTTTCTGTATTGATTTAAAACTCATTAACCCAATTAGCCCTAAAAGGGAAAATTTTCCTTCTTGATCCAAAGTGGTGATTAGAATGGATCAACATTCAAACAAGAATTCTATAGAGTTACATACACATTTAAATTGACATTTGTATTTATGAAAATACGGTATATGAGTGTATGTTTTTACCTACATTAAAATTAACTTTTTTTGTAATTTCTGTATTGACTTTACTCGATTTATATACTGTAGGAAGGTGCAAGGGTCCGTCATTGACGGAAGGTACGTGTCACCGATGTTCCTGGCATGGGTGAGATAAGAACCGGTAATTTTGTGTGTCGGTGGCAGCTAGTGCTCGCTGACACTGTTTTACTTAGTATGGCTGTAAAGCCAATCTGGGCCGGTTCTTATTGCCAAAGAGCAAGGTGGGTGGCTGTTCCCCTCGTCCAGGCCAGGTTTTGGGCTGGGGATTAAAAACCCAGCCAGCAGCTCAGCTGGGTGTGGTATGTTCCTCCAAGTGATAGTGGAGCTGTGAAAGCTCTGTGTTTTTGGGAGCTGAGAAGATCCGCCATACTGCATGGCTAAGAGCTGCGTGAGAGCAGCCTGCTGGGAGTCAGGCGCCCTAAAGCCTGCTGTGGTCTGCCAGGTGATTTATGTTATTTTGTGTGAACTAACGCCAGGACTCTGTAAAGCATAGTTTTTTTCTTTTCTGCCTTTTCTGTGTGAATAAACTCTGGACTTTTGTTTTTTCAACCGTGTTCTTGCCTCTGTATTGCGTCCGCTTACCCTGCCTAGCAGAGAAAATCCCTACAATACTTTATATACAAATGTTGGCTATTCAACCAGTCAATGCTAAAGGCCAGTCTCTTCGAGTTACGGTTTTGTGGGTTTATTTGGACTTGGTGAGGGTTCCTTAGTACATAGCAGTAGATCTGTCATTTTTACTGTATGGATGGACCCGATCAAAGATGCTTGGTAGAGCATCAGCAAATATGAGCTATATATAGCACTAGCCAATAAGTGAAAAATGCTTTACCTGCTCCGACACCATGTGTCTTTCAGGTAGGAATGGCGGTAAGGGTTCACTGCTCTAGATTTGACTTTTAAAGGAAATGTTTCATCAGAAAATCATCTACAGTATTGTTTAAATAAAATAAAAAATGTGGGTGAATTTTTTTTAATATCCATGTCTCTATCTATATTTTGAAGAAAATCCTAAAATCATGCAGTTTTCTCACTGGACTAGTCCTAATAAAATGTCACAGCTTCCTGTCCTTTGAGAGCAGCCACGCAATAGACAGGAGCTGACCCCAATGACTTCTATGGGAGAGTTTTCTAGGCACGCTGTGTGACCTGTGCAGAGGTCAGGAGGGAGTAGATGAGCTTTGATATCACCTACTGTGACTGATGAGCCCTGTGTTATCTTTACAGAGGTGATATCTGTCATTCTAATTATGCTTGTAATAATAATAATGTGATGGCATCTGTCATTCTAATTATGCTTGTAATAATAATAATGTGATGGCTACTGAAAACCTACCTGTACAGAACAGGAAGTCTTCACACATTATTCGGCCTAGTGGCCAGTGTGAAAACTGCACAATTTAGTATATATATATATATATATATATATATATACAGTCATTTGAAAAAATTAGGACACCCTTTGAAAGCATGTGGTTTTTTGTAACATTTTTAATAAAAGGTTATTTCATCTCTGTTTCAACAATACAGAGAGATTAAAGTAATCCAACTAAACAAAGAAAACTGAAGAAAAGTCTTTTCAAGATCTTCTGTAAATGTCATTCTACAAAAATGCCTATTCTAACTGAGGAAAAAGATAGGACACCCTCACATGTATTCCCTCTTAAATTGGCTCAGATCTCACACAGGTATATCACACCAGGTGCACATAATTAGTAGATCGTTACTCTGCATGTTGAATGAGGCTTGCCCTATTTAAACCTCAGACATTTAGTTTGGTGTGCTCCTGACTGTTGAAGTGAGAGTGAGCACCATGGTGAGAGCAAAAGAGCTGTCAGAGGACTTCAGAAAAAAGATTGTAGCAGCCTATGAGTCTGGGAAGGGATTTAAAAAGATCTCAAAAGATTTTGAAATCAGCCATTCCACTGTCCGGAAGATAGTCTACAAGTGGAGGGCTTTCAAAACAACTGCCAACATGCCCAGGACTGGTCGCCCCAGCAAGTTCACCCCAAGAGCAGACCGCAAGATGCTAAAAGAGGTCTCCAAAAACCCTAAAGTGTCATCTCGAGAACTACAGCAGGCTCTGGCTACTGTTGATGTAGAAGTACATGCCTCTACAATCAGAAAGAGACTGTACAAGTTTAACTTGCATGGGAGGTGTGCAAGGAGGAAACCTTTGCTTTCCAAGAGAAACATCGAGGCCAGACTGACATTTGCCAGAGATAAAGTTGACAAAGACCAGGACTTCTGGAATAATGTTCTTTGGACAGATGAGTCCAAAATTGAATTATTTGGACACAACAGCAGAGGACATGTTTGGCGTAAACCAAACACAGCAGTCCAAGAAAAGAACCTCATACCAACTGTGAAGCATGGAGGTGGAAGTGTCATGGTTTGGGGCTGCTTTGCTGCAGCAGGACCTGGTCAGCTCACCATCATAGAATCCATGATGAATTCTACTGTGTATCAGAAGGTGCTTGAAGAACATGTGAGACCATCAGTTAGAAAATTAAAGCTGAAGCGGAACTGGACCATGCAACATGACAATGACCCAAAACATACTAGTAAATCAACCAAAGATTGGCTGAAAAAGAAGAAATGGAGAGTCCTGGAATGGCCAAGTCAAAGTCCAGATTTGAATCCCATTGAGATGCTGTGGGGTGACTTGAAAAGGGCTGTACGTGCAAGAAACCCCTCAAACATCTCACAGCTGAAAAAGTTCTGCATTGAGGAGTGGGGTAAAATTTCCTCAGACCGATGTCGAAGACTGGTAGATGGCTACAAGAACCGTCTCACTGCAGTTATTTCAGCCAAAGGAGGTAACACTCGCTATTAGGGGCAAGGGTGTCCTATCTTTTTCCTCAGTTAGAATAGGCATTTTTGTAGAATGACATTTACAGAAGATCTTGAAAAACTTTTCTTCAGTTTTCTTTGTTTAGTCGGATTACTTTAATCTCTCTGTATTGTTGAAACGGAGATGAAATAACCTTTTATTAAAAATGTTACAAAAAACCACATGCTTTCAAAGGGTGTCCTAATTTTGTCACATGACTGTATATATATATATATATATATATATATATATAGATATCAAAAGGATAAGGCAGCACTCCAGGTAAAGTGAAAAAAGGTGGATCTTTATTCCCTCTGCAACGTTTCAACCGTCTCAATGCGGTCTTTCTCAAGCAAGATGCTTGAGAAAGACCGCATTGAGACGGTTGAAACGTTGCAGAGGGAATAAAGATCCACCTTTTTTCACTTTACCTGGAGTGCTGCCTTATCCTTTTGATATCTATCTACATATAGCCGCTTGAGCCCACGGCTGTGAGGACGTGCACCGGTTTCTTTGTCTTGTGCTGCTGAGAATCGCATTTTGTCTTTATATATATATATATATATATATATATATAATGAAAACAATAATGACCAGAAATTCTAATTTGGACTAGTGGTGAGCGAATCGAAGTCCACGAAGTGGACTTTCATCTGAATTTCAGGATAAATTAGTTTTGCCGCAAAGCCACATTCCCTCGTGCTTCGTGGTAGCAAATTGATTTTACTGACGTCACCTTTCACCACGTATGACGTCACCATTCACCCGCCGACCCGTTGCAAGCAAATGAATGAGGTAAGTATGTTTATTTTTTTATTTATTTTTTATTTATTTTTTATTTAACACTCTGTTATTACTTTTAGATTCCGCAGTCAGCTATGAACGCGGCATTTGAGGGGTACAATGATGGCTGCAACCTGTCATTGCACCCACTACTTACAAAGAAAAGTGCTTTGTGACGGGTTGCACTTTTCCCTACCTTACATGACACAAGGATACCAAGCAAAGAAAGAAGACACTGCACTCCAGAATATGCAGAGTGCTACCATTGTCCATGAAACCCAGATGTCATGAATAAAGCCTAATCTGCATAATCATCTAAGGGGCTATTTACATGACCCAATACTCAGGGCAATGATTGGGAACAAACTATTCATTCCAAATCATTACCAGCTTGTTAATCTTCACTATACAGTTTCATTGTTTGTCTTCATCAAATCCCTTTTTACACAGTGTGATGTGCTGCTGACGTACAATGATTCTATTTTTATTTTATTATTATTTTTGTACATTCCAGTAATTCCTCATTTGAAATCCCCTATTCATTGCATAGTAATCATTTTTGTGGAATATTCATTTTAAGAACAAGAGATAACAACTAGGGATGAGCGAACTCGAACTGTATAGTTCGGGTTCGTACCGAATTTTGGGGTGTCCGTGACACGGACCCGAACCCGGACATTTTCGTAAAAGTCCGGGTTCGGGTTCGGTGTTCGTCGCTTTCTTCGCGCTTTTGTGACGCTTTCTTGGCGCTTTTTGAAAGGCTGCAAAGCAGCCAATCAACAAGCGTCATACTACTTGCCCCAAGAGGCCATCACAGCCATGCCTACTATTGGCATGGCTGTGATTGGCCAGAGCACCATGTGACCCAGCCTCTATTTAAGCTGGAGTCACATAGCGCCGCCCGTCACTCTGCTCTGATTAGCGTAGGGAGAGGTTGCGGCTGCGACAGTAGGGCGAGATTAGGCAGATTAACTCCTCCAAAGGACTTGATTAACTGATCGATCTGCAGCTGTGGATCATTGAGCTGCTGATCCTCAATTGCTCACTGTTTTTAGGCTGCCCAGACCGTTTGTCAGTCACATTTTTCTGGGGTGATCGGCGGCCATTTTGTGTCTTGTGGTGCGCCAGCACAAGCTGCGACCAAGTGCATTTAACCCTCAATGGTGTGGTTGTTTTTTGGCTAAAGCCTACATCAGGGTGAAGCTGTCACACCAAGTGCATTTAACCAGCAATAGTCTGTTTATTTTTTGGCCATATACTACATCAGGGGCAAGCTGCGCCTGTCACCAAGTGCATTTAACCCTCAATGGTGCGTTTGTTTTTTGGCTAAAGCCTACATCAGGGTGAAGCTGTCACACCAAGTGCATTTAACCAGCAATAGTCTGTTTATTTTTTGGCCATATACTACATCAGGGGCAAGCTGCGCCCGTCACCAAGTGCATTTAACCCTCAGTAGTGTGGTTGGTCAAGCTATCACACCAAGTGCATTTAACCAGCAATAGTCTGTTCATTTTTTGGCCATATACTAAATCAGGGGCAAGCTGCGCCCGTCACCAAGTGCATTTAACCAGCAATAGTCTGTTCATTTTTTGGCCATATACTACATCAGGGGCAAGCTGCGCCCGTCACCAAGTGCATTTAACCCTCAGTAGTGTGGTTGGTCAAGCTGTGACACCAAGTGCATTTAACCAGCAATAGTCTGTTCATTTTTTGGCCATATACTACATCAGGGGCAAGCTGCGCCCATCACCAAGTGCATTTAACCAGCAATAGTGTGGTTATTTTTTGGCGATATCCCAGTCTAATTCTGTCACTAAATCCATACCGGTCACCCAGCGCCTAAATACTAGGCCTCAAATTTATATCCCGCTAAATCTCTCGTTACCGCTGTCCTGTTGTGGCTGGGAAAGTTATTTAGTGTCCGTCAAAGCACATTTTTTGTTCTGGGTTGAAATACAATTCCCAATTTAGCAATTTAAAAATTTAGTGGTTTCTGCTGTATCAGAGCTATTTGAAATCTATCCCTAAAAGGGTATATAATATTCAAGGTGCACATAGGGTCATTCAGAATAACTTCACACACCCGCTACTGTGCATTTCCAAGTCTAATTCTGTCACTAAACCCATACCTGTCACCCAGCGCCTAAATACTAGGCCTCAAATTCATATCCAGCTAAATCTGTCGTTAGTGCTGTAGCTGGGCGAGTTATTTAGTGTCCGTTCAAGCACATTTCTTGTTCTGGGTTGAAATACAATTCCCAATTTAGCAATTTAAAAATGTAGTGGTTTCTGCTGTATCAGAGCTATTTGAAATCTATCCCTAAAAGGGTAGATCATATTGAAGGTGCACATAGGGACATTCAGAATAACTTCACACACCCGCTACTGTGCATTTCCAAGTCTAATTCTGTCACTAAACCCATACCTGTCACCCAGCGCCTAAATACTAGGCCTCAAATTTATATCCAGCTAAATCTGTCCTTAGTGCTGTAGCTGGGCGAGTTATTTAGTGTCCGTTCAAGCACATTTCTTGTTCTGGGTTGAAATACAATTCCCAATTTAGCAATTTAAAAATGTAGTGGTTTCTGCTGTATCAGAGCTATTTGAAATCTATCCCTAAAAGGGTAGATCATATTGAAGGTGCACATAGGGACATTCAGAATAACTTCACACACCCGCTACTGTGCATTTCCAAGTCTAATTCTGTCACTAAACCCATACCTGTCACCCAGCGCCTAAATACTAGGCCTCAAATTTATATCCAGCTAAATCTGTCCTTAGTGCTGTAGCTGGGCGAGTTATTTAGTGTCCGTTCAAGCACATTTCTTGTTCTGGGTTGAAATACAATTCCCAATTTAGCAATTTAAAAATTTAGTGGTTTCTGCTGTATCAGAGCTATTTGAAATCTATCCCTAAAAGGGTAGATCATATTGAAGGTGCACATAGGGACATTCAGAATAACTTCACACACCCGCTACTGTGCATTTCCAAGTCTAATTCTGTCACTAAACCCATACCTGTCACCCAGCGCCTAAATACTAGGCCTCAAATTCATATCCAGCTAAATCTGTCCTTAGTGCTGTAGCTGGGCGAGTTATTTAGTGTCCGTTCAAGCACATTTCTTGTTCTGGGTTGAAATACAATTCCCAATTTAGCAATTTCATAATTTAGTGGTTTCTGCTATATCAGAGCTATTTGAAATCTATCCCTAAAAGGGTATATAATATTCAAGGTGCACATAGGGACATTCAGAATAACTTCACACACCCGCTACTGTGCATTTCCAAGTCTAATTCTGTCACTAAATCCATACCTGTCACCCAGCGCCTAAATACTAGGCCTCAAATTTATATCCAGCTAAATCTGTCCTTAGTGCTGTAGCTGGGCGAGTTATTTAGTGTCCGTTCAAGCACATTTCTTGTTCTGGGTTGAAATACAATTCCCAATTTAGCAATTTCATAATTTAGTGGTTTCTGCTATATCAGAGCTATTTGAAATCTATCCCTAAAAGGGTATATAATATTCAAGGTGCACATAGGGACATTCAGAATAACTTCACACACCCGCTACTGTGCATTTCCAAGTCTAATTCTGTCACTAAATCCATACCTGTCACCCAGCGCCTAAATACTAGGCCTCAAATTTATATCCAGCTAAATCTGTCCTTAGTGCTGTAGCTGGGCGAGTTATTTAGTGTCCGTTCAAGCACATTTCTTGTTCTGGGTTGAAATACAATTCCCAATTTAGCAATTTAAAAATTTAGTGGTTTCTGCTGTATCAGAGCTATTTGAAATCTATCCCTAAAAGGGTAGATCATATTGAAGGTGCACATAGGGACATTCAGAATAACTTCACACACCCGCTACTGTGCATTTCCAAGTCTAATTCTGTCACTAAACCCATACCTGTCACCCAGCGCCTAAATACTAGGCCTCAAATTTATATCCAGCTAAATCTGTCCTTAGTGCTGTAGCTGGGCGAGTTATTTAGTGTCCGTTCAAGCACATTTCTTGTTCTGGGTTGAAATACAATTCCCAATTTAGCAATTTCATAATTTAGTGGTTTCTGCTATATCAGAGCTATTTGAAATCTATCCCTAAAAGGGTATATAATATTCAAGGTGCACATAGGGACATTCAGAATAACTTCACACACCCGCTACTGTGCATTTCCAAGTCTAATTCTGTCACTAAATCCATACCTGTCACCCAGCGCCTAAATACTAGGCCTCAAATTTATATCCAGCTAAATCTGTCCTTAGTGCTGTAGCTGGGCGAGTTATTTAGTGTCCGTTCAAGCACATTTCTTGTTCTGGGTTGAAATACAATTCCCAATTTAGCAATTTCATAATTTAGTGGTTTCTGCTATATCAGAGCTATTTGAAATCTATCCCTAAAAGGGTATATAATATTCAAGGTGCACATAGGGTCATTCAGAATAACTTCACACACACGCTTCTGTGCATTTCCAAGTCTAATTCTGTCACTAAATCCATACCGGTCACCCAGCGCCTAAATACTAGGCCTCAAATTTATATCCCGCTGAATTTGAATACAATACATTGGGCCAAATAATATATTTGTTGTTGTGGTGAACCATAACAATGAGAAAAACATCTAGTAAGGGACGCGGACGTGGACATGGTCGTGGTGGTGTTAGTGGACCCTCTGGTGCTGGGAGAGGACGTGGCCGTTCTGCCACATCCACACGTCCTAGTGTACCAACTACCTCAGGTCCCAGTAGCCGCCAGAATTTACAGCGATATATGGTGGGGCCCAATGCCGTTCTAAGGATGGTAAGGCCTGAGCAGGTACAGGCATTACTCAATTGGGTGGCCGACAGTGGATCCAGCACGTTCACATTATCTCCCACCCAGTCTTCTGCAGAAAGCGCACAGATGGCGCCTGAAAACCAACCCCATCAGTCTGTCACATCACCCCCATGCATACCAGGGAAACTGTCTCAGCCTCAAGTTATGCAGCAGTCTCTTATGCTGTTTGAAGACTCCGCTGGCAGGGTTTCCCAAGGGCATCCACCTAGCCCTTCCCCAGCGGTGAAAGACATAGAATGCACTGACGCACAACCACTTATGTTTCCTGATGATGAGGACATGGGAATACCACCTCAGCATGTCTCTGATGATGACGAAACACAGGTGCCAACTGCTGCGTCTTTCTGCAGTGTGCAGACTGAACAGGAGGTCAGGGATCAAGACTGGGTGGAAGACGATGCAGGGGACGATGAGGTCCTAGACCCCACATGGAATGAAGGTCGTGCCACTGACTTTCACAGTTCGGAGGAAGAGGCAGTGGTGAGACCGAGCCAACAGCGTAGCAAAAGAGGGAGCAGTGGGCAAAAGCAGAACACCCGCCGCCAAGAGACTCCGCCTGCTACTGACCGCCGCCATCTGGGACCGAGCACCCCAAAGGCAGCTTCAAGGAGTTCCCTGGCATGGCACTTCTTCAAACAATGTGCTGACGACAAGACCCGAGTGGTTTGCACGCTGTGCCATCAGAGCCTGAAGCGAGGCATTAACGTTCTGAACCTGAGCACAACCTGCATGAACAGGCACCTGCATGCAAAGCATGAACTGCAGTGGAGTAAACACCTTAAAACCAAGGAAGTCACTCAGGCTCCCCCTGCTACCTCTTCTGCTGCTGCCGCCTCGGCCTATTCTGCTGCTGCCGCCTCGGCCTCTTCCTCCGCCTCTGGAGGAACGTTGGCACCTGCCGCCCAGCAAACAGGGGATGTACCACCAACACCACCACCACCACCTCCGTCACCAAGCGTCTCAACCATGTCACACGCCAGCGTTCAGCTCTCCATCTCACAAACATTTGATAGAAAGCGTAAATTCCCACCTAGCCACCCTCGATCCCTGGCCCTGAATGCCAGCATTTCTAAACTACTGGCCTATGAAATGCTGTCATTTAGGCTGGTGGACACAGACAGCTTCAAACAGCTCATGTCGCTTGCTGTCCCACAGTATGTTGTTCCCAGCCGGCACTACTTCTCCAAGAGAGCCGTGCCTTCCCTGCACAACCAAGTATCCGATAAAATCAAGTGTGCACTGCGCAACGCCATCTGTAGCAAGGTCCACCTAACCACAGATACGTGGACCAGTAAGCACGGCCAGGGACGCTATATCTCCCTAACTGCACACTGGGTAAATGTAGTGGCAGCTGGGCCCCAGGCGGAGAGCTGTTTGGCGCACGTCCTTCCGCCGCCAAGGATCGCAGGGCAACATTCTTTGCCTCCTGTTGCCACCTCCTCCTTCTCGGCTTCCTCCTCCTCTTCTTCCACCTGCTCATCCAGTCAGCCACACACCTTCACCACCAACTTCAGCACAGCCCGGGGTAAACGTCAGCAGGCCATTCTGAAACTCATATGTTTGGGGGACAGGCCCCACACCGCACAGGAGTTGTGGCGGGGTATAGAACAACAGACCGACGAGTGGTTGCTGCCGGTGAGCCTCAAGCCCGGCCTGGTGGTGTGTGATAATGGGCGAAATCTCGTTGCAGCTCTGGGACTAGCCAATTTGACGCACATCCCTTGCTTGGCGCATGTGCTGAATTTGGTGGTGCAGAAGTTCATTCACAACTACCCCGACATGTCAGAGCTGCTGCATAAAGTGCGGGCCGTCTGTTCGCGCTTCCGGCGTTCACATCCTGCTGCTGCTCGCCTGTCTGCGCTACAGCGTAACTTCGGCCTTCCCGCTCACCGCCTCATATGCGACGTGCCCACCAGGTGGAACTCCACCTTGCACATGCTGGACAGACTGTGCGAGCAGCAGCAGGCCATAGTGGAGTTTCAGCTGCAGCACGCACGGGTCAGTCGCACTACAGAACAGCACCACTTCACCACCAATGACTGGGCCTCCATGCGAGACCTGTGTGCCCTGTTGCGCTGTTTCGAGTACTCCACCAACATGGCCAGTGGCGATGACACCGTTATCAGCGTTACAATACCACTTCTATGTCTCCTTGAGAAAACACTTAGGGCGATGATGGAAGAGGAGGTGGCCCAGGAGGAGGAGGAGGAGGAGGAGGAAGAGGGGTCATTTTTAGCACTTTCAGGCCAGTCTCTTCGAAGTGACTCAGAGGGAGGTTTTTGGCAACAGCAGAGGCCAGGTACAAATGTGGCCAGCCAGGGCCCACTACTGGAGGACGAGGAGGACGAGGATGAGGAGGAGGTGGAGGAGGATGAGGATGAAGCATGGTCACAGCGGGGTGGCACCCAACGCAGCTCGGGTCCATCACTGGTGCGTGGCTGGGGGGAAAGGCAGGACGATGACGATACGCCTCCCACAGAGGACAGCTTGTCCTTACCCCTGGGCAGCCTGGCACACATGAGCGACTACATGCTGCAGTGCCTGCGCAACGACAGCAGAGTTGCCCACATTTTAACCTGTGCGGACTACTGGGTTGCCACCCTGCTGGATCCACGCTACAAAGACAATGTGCCCACCTTACTTCCTGCACTGGAGCGTGATAGGAAGATGCGCGAGTACAAGCGCACGTTGGTAGACGCGCTACTGAGAGCATTCCCAAATGTCACAGGGGAACAAGTGGAAGCCCAAGGCCAAGGCAGAGGAGGAGCAAGAGGTCGCCAAGGCAGCTGTGTCACGGCCAGCTCCTCTGAGGGCAGGGTTAGCATGGCAGAGATGTGGAAAACTTTTGTCAACACGCCACAGCTAACTGCACCACCACCTGATACGCAACGTGTTAGCAGGAGGCAACATTTCACTAACATGGTGGAACAGTACATGTGCACACCCCTCCACGTACTGACTGATGGTTCGGCCCCATTCAACTTCTGGGTCTCTAAATTGTCCACGTGGCCAGAGCTAGCCTTTTATGCCTTGGAGGTGCTGGCCTGCCCGGCGGCCAGCGTTTTGTCTGAACGTGTATTCAGCACGGCAGGGGGCGTCATTACAGACAAACGCAGCCGCCTGTCTACAGCCAATGTGGACAAGCTGACGTTCATAAAAATGAACCAGGCATGGATCCCACAGGATCTGTCCGTCCCTTGTCCAGATTAGACATTAACTACCTCCCCTTAACCATATATTATTGGACTCCAGGGCACTTCCTCATTCAATCCTATTTTTATTTTCATTTTACCATTATATTGCGAGGCTACCCAAAGTTGAATGAACCTCTCCTCTGTCTGGGTGCCGGGGCCTAAATATATGCCAATGGACTGTTCCAATGTTGGGTGACGTGAAGCCTGATTCTCTGCTATGACATGCAGACTGATTCTCTGCTGACATGAAGCCAGATCCTCTGTTACGGGACCTCTCTCCTCTGCCTGTGTGCTGGGCCTAAATTTATGAAAATGGACTCTTACAGTGGTGGGTGACGTGAAGCCTGATTCTCTGCTATGATATGAAGACTGATTCTCTGCTGACATGAAGCCAGATCCTCTGTTACGGGACCTCTCTCCTCTGCCTGTGTGCTGGGCCTAAATTTATGAAAATGGACTCTTACAGTGGTGGGTGACGTGAAGCCTGATTCTCTGCTATGATATGAAGACTGATTCTCTGCTGACATGAAGCCAGATCCTCTGTTACGGGACCTCTCTCCTCTGCCTGTGTGCTGGGCCTAAATTTATGAAAATGGACTCTTACAGTGGTGGGTGACGTGAAGCCTGATTCTCTGCTATGATATGAAGACTGATTCTCTGCTGACATGAAGCCAGATTGTCTGTTACGGGACCTCTCTCCTCTGCCTGGGTGCTGGGCCTAAATATATGCCAATGGACTGTTGCAGTGGTGGCTGACGTGAAGCCTCATTCTCTGCTATGACATGCAGACTGATTCTCTGCTGACATGAAGCCAGATTGTCTGTTACGGGACCTCTCTCCTCTGCCTGGGTGCTGGGTAGTGTTGAGCGCGAATATTCGAAAAGCAAATTTTTTTCGCGAATATCGCAACTTCGCGATTTCGCGAATATTTCGAATATAGTGCTATATATTCGTAAAAACGAATATTCGTTTTTTGTTTTTTCCCCCCCCCCACAAAATTACAGTACACATATAATTGATTGTTTCCCAAAGGTCCAACAGCTCAGATCTTACTCACATTGCCTAGAAAGTGATTGAGGCGCGAATCTTCGTAAGGCGATTTTATTAGCGCACATGCGAATATCGGCACGTCCCAGAACAGAGGCAAAGGGCTTTGCATTCATACATTAGTGAATTGAGTTGCGAATCTTCGTAAGGCGATTTTATTAGCGCACATGCGAATATCTACACTTGTCCCAGAACAGAGGCAAAGGGCTTTGCATTCATACATTAGTGATTGAATTGAGCTGCGAATCTTCGTAAGGCGATTTTATTAACGCAAATGCAAATATCTACACTTGTCCCCAGAACAGAGAGGCAAAGGCCTGTGCATTCATATAGTATAGCACCATATTCGCGAATACGTAGAACTTCGTAAAATTCGATTTACGAATATTCGTATTTTTTATTTTACTTTCCACCTTACAGATTACATTGATCTGTACTCTGTCAACTACTGTCATCACCCCCCACTGTATCTCGATTGATTCCCAAAAGTCTCACATTCCCTAGAAAGTGATTGAGGTGCGAATCTTCGTAAGGCGATTTTATTAGCGCACATGCGAATATCTACACTTGTCCCAGAACAGAGGCAAAGGGCATTGCATTCATACATTAGTGATTGAATTGAGTTGCGAATCTTCGTAAGGCGATTTCATTAGCGCACATGTGAATTTTGCATAGCATATGTATTATGCGATGCGAAAATTCGAATTATCGCATATGCGAAATAATAACGAATTTGAATAATCGCGAATATTTTACGAATATTCTTTCGAATATTCACAAAATTTCGCGAATTCGAATATGGGACATGCCGCTCAACACTAGTGCTGGGCCTAAATTTATGACAATGGACTGTTGCAGTGGTGGGTGACGTGAAGCCTGATTCTCTGCTATGACATGCAGACTGATTCTCTGCTGACATGAAGCCAGATTGTCTGTTACGGGACCTCTCTCCTCTGCCTGGGTGCTGGGCCTAAATATATGCCAATGGACTGTTGCAGTGGTGGCTGACGTGAAGCCTCATTCTCTGCTATGACATGCAGACTAATTCTCTGCTGACATGAAGACAGATTCTCTGTTACGGGACCTCTCTCCTCTGCCTGGGTTCCGGGGCCTAAATATCTGAGAATGGACTGTTCCAGTGGTGGGTGACGGGAAGCCAGATTCTCTGCTATGGGACCTCTCTCCAATAGATTTTGGTTCATTTTTATTTATTTAATTTTTATTTTTATTCATTTCCCTATCCACATTTGTTTGCAGGGGATTTACCTACATGTTGCTGCCTTTTGCAGCCCTCTAGCCCTTTCCTGGGCTGTTTTACAGCCTTTTTAGTGCCGAAAAGTTCGGGTCCCCATTGACTTTAATGGGGTTCGGGTTCGGGACGAAGTTCGGATCGGGTTCGGATCCCGAACCCGAACATTTTCGGGAAGTTCGGCCGAACTTCTCGAACCCGAACATCCAGGTGTTCGCTCAACTCTAATAACAACAATACATACAACAGTGGCGTACCTCCAATAGAGGCAGACCACGCAGCTGCTATGGGGCCCCTGGGGGAAGGGGGCCCGCAGTGGAGGATAGGCCCCGCCCACTAATTACACTTGTATGGCTAGTTGGCTACCTGAGAAAGTAAGAGGTGGAGAAGGACCTTTGGTGATGTCATCAACAATGTGATCAGTGCAGGAAGCCAATGAATAGCAGAGCAGCAGAAGTCTAAAGGACCTTTGGTGATGTCATCAACCATGTGACCAGTGCAGAGGACTGGTGAAAGACCTGTGGCATATCACTGTGAGGGGGCGGAGCTTCTGTGTGGTGCCTGGAGGAGAGGTTAGTGGTGTTCTGGGATAACCCATAACATCCTAGAAAAGCTGGGAGTTGTAGTTTTGTCGTATTATATGTTTCTCAATGTAATTTAAACGTATGCCCTAGTACAGGCTGGTAATGCTGGGAGTTGTAGTTCTCTCTTATACCCCCTCTTTGGAATGTATACTGATGCCCCATAATAAGTCTGGCCATACTGGGGGTTATAGTTATTTATTTTTAAAGCTCTTACCTGGTACAACTAGATGATGTCCTATAATCTGGACATGCTGAGAGTTGTAGTTCTCTTTTCTTAGGCTGGATTCTCGTCACAGTTTAGTTTTCCATTTTGCATGCAGGACTTTTTTCTGTCTAAAATAACGGATCTCCGACAGAAATGGCATAAACGGATGCCAAATGTGCAGAACTGATGCTTGAAATACAGGATCATTTTTTTTCTTTATTTTTCTGTTCATCTGACGGATCAGAAGAACTGAAAACTAAACGGTGATATGAACCCGGCCTAATACTCTGTGTAATGTCTGCTTGTATCTGATTATAACAGCCTGGACATGCTGGAAATTGTAGTTCTCTCCACTTTCACCTCTCCCTGTGTTGCTCCCTAATTTCCAATAATAATCTGGTGATGATGAGACTTGTAGTTCCCTTGTCACTATTATAATGTTCTGCAGCAGCTGAGGTGTGTATTACTTGTTCACTTCTGTGCTGGTGACAGTCGCTGTTCTGCTGTCATAGGAGCAAATCAGCGAAAATCACTGCAGTTCCGGATCTGGCACTTCATGGACGACAACACCTGACGGATCCCGCTGACTATGATGAGATGTCAGGTTTCCATCTTCCAGGCTATAAAATTGTGTCCAGCATTTATGACCTGATCCACGAATGAGGCCCCAACACAGATGTGAACGAAGCTTTATATGTTCTGCAGCAGCTGAGGTATGCATTAGGAGGTTCTGACAGTTCATAAGGCAAGGGGGGATATGGTGGCACTGGTATACTATTATGCCAGCACCACCATAGCCCACCCCCCCATGAGCTGTGCCTGTGTGCTGCTTATAGTGGACAGTGCCCTCAGACAATGAATGGGGACAATCAAAAGTGTTTTTTTTTTCCGGTATTGAGACCCTATGACGGATCTCAATACCGGAAAATAGAAACGCAAGTGTGAAAGTAGCTCCTAATGTCTACATGGCTGCAACTGCTGGGGGTATGGCAGGGGAGAAGCCAGGGCAGGTGGTGGGATGGGCCAGTGGACGGAGTTAGTGGGGCCCCATTAAGATTCTTGCTATGGGGCCCAATGATTTCTATGTACGCCCCTGACATACAATATGTAATTAGTTTAATTGACTTCAGAAAAGCCAATCATGTCAAATTATAGAACGTCATCAGAATATCTGCTCCACCTTTGCTTTTCTTGTTTTAAGGGGATATTTATCCACGGATAAAAAACTATAGTCAGAAAAATGTTTTGGGAAAAATGCTCGCCTCAACTCATTGTAAAGGACTATAAGGGATCTTTCACATGAGCGGATGCCATGCAGGTAATCCGCTGCGTGAAAGAGTGCCAAGCAGGGCCAGCGCCACCCATAAGCAGAGTAGGCCACCGAGTAGAGCACACTCTTGCTGGGGGCACCGGAACTCTGGAGTCTGGCCGCCAGTGGCGTTGCGAGGTGGGTGCAGCGGGTGCGGGCCATACCGGGTGACACCAGTCTGATGGGGTGTCACCCGCCAGACCCAAGTTTCCAACACCACTAGCAGCCGCCCCCTTGTACTTGTGTCCCTGATCTGATCCTGTACTTGCCGGCTGCGCGGGAATGAGTTCAGTCACTTCGGCGCGTGATCCCGCGAGACCCGTTTCCTCACGAGGTGGGTCTCGTGGGATCACGTGCCGCAGGACGGGATTGCGCGCCGAAGACACTGAACTTAGCTGAACTCATGCTCACGCAGCCGGCAATTACAGACTGTACAGGATCAGCGACACAAGTATGGGGGGGGGGAACTACATAATGGAGGGCAGTCTGGGGGCAAAATTACATTATGGAGGGCAGTGTGGGGGGCAAATAAAATAATGTGGGGCAGTGTGTGGCGCAAATTTATGTGAGACAGTGTGGGGCAAATTACATAATGTGGTGCAGTGTTTGGGGCAAATTACTTAATGTGGGGCAGTGTGGGGGGCAAATTACATAATGTCGGGCAGTGTAAGGGCAAATTACTAAATGTGGGGCAGTGTGGGGGCAAATTACATAATATAAGGCAGTGTGGGGGGGCAAATTACATAATATAAGGCAGTGTGGGGGGTAAATTACCTAATGTGGGGCAGTGTGGATGGCAAACTACATAATGTGAGGCAGTGTGGGGGGCATAATACTTAATGTGGGGCAGTGTAGGGGGCAGTATTACTAATGAGGGCATTCTAGAAGGGAATTACTACAAACCGGATTCCAAAAAAGTTGGGACACTATACAAATCGGGAATAAAAACTGAATGCAATGATGTGGAGGTGCCAACTTCTAATATTTTATTCAGAATAGAACATAAATCACGGATCAAAAGTTTAAACTGAGAAGATGTACCATTTTAAGGGAAAAATATGTTGAATCAGAATTTCATGGTGTCAACAAATCCCCAAAAAGTTGGGACAAGGCCATTTTCACCACTGTGTGGCATCTCCCCTTCTTCTTACAACACTCAACAGACGTCTGGGGACCGAGGAGACCAGTTTCTCAAGTTTAGAAATAGGAATGCTCTCCCATTCTTGTCTAATACAGGCCTCTAACTGTTCAATCGTCTTGGGCCTTCTTTGTTGCACCTTCCTCTTTATGATGCGCCAAATGTTCTCTATAGGTGAAAGATCTGGACTGCAGACTGGCCATTTCAGTACCCGGATCCTTCTCCTACGCAGCCATGATGTTGTGATTGATGCAGAATGTGGTCTGGCATTATCTTGTTGAAAAATGCAGGGTCTTCCCTGAAAGAGATGACGTCTGGATGGGAGCATATGTTGTTCTAGAACCTGAATATTTTTTTCTGCATTGATGGTGCCTTTCCAGACATGCAAGCTGCCCATGCCACACGCACTCATGCAACCCCATACCATCAGAGACGCAGGCTTCTGAACTGAGCGTTGATAACAACTTGGGTTGTCCTTGTCCTCTTTGGTCCGGATGACATGGCGTCCCAGATTTCCAAAAAGAACTTCGAATCGTGACTCGTCTGACCACAGAACAGTCTTCCATTTTGCCACACTCCATTTTAAATGATCCCTGGCCCAGTGAAAACGCCTGAGCTTGCGGATCTTGCTTAGAAATGGCTTCTTCTTTGCACTGTAGAGTTTCAGCTGGCAACGGCGGATGGCACGGTGGATTGTGTTCACTGACAATGGTTTCTGGAAGTATTCCTGAGCCCATTCTGTGATTTCCTTTACAGTAGCATTCCTGTTTGTGGTGCAGTGTCGTTTAAGGGCCCGGAGATCACGGGCATCCAGTATGGTTTTACGGCCTTGACCCTTACGCACAGAGATTGTTCCAGATTCTCTGAATCTTCGGATGATGTTATGCACAGTTGATGATGATAGATGCAAAGTCTTTGCAATTTTTCGCTGGGTAACACCTTTCTGATATTGCTCCACTATCTTTCTGCGCAACATTGTGGGAATTGGTGATCCTCTACCCATCTTGGCTTCTGAGAGACACTGCCACTCTAAGAAGCTCTTTTTATACCCAATCATGTTGCCAATTGACCTAATTAGTGTTAATTGGTCTTCCAGCTCTTCGTTATGCTCAAATTTACTTTTTCCAGCCTCTTATTGCTGCTTGTCCCAACTTTTTTGGGATTTGTTGACACCGTGAAAATTTGAATCAACGTATTTTTCCTTTAAAATGATGCATTTACTCGGATTAAACGTTTGATCTGTCATCTACGTTCTATTACAAATAAAATATTGACATTTGCCATCTCCACATCATTGCATTCAGTTTTTATTCACAATTTGTTTAGTGTCCCAACTTTTTTGGAATCCGGTTTGTATTTGTGGGACTATAAAGAGCACTATTACTATGGGGGCACTATTATTTCTTCAGGATAGTATTTGTGGTATTAGGGCCGGGGTACAGCGAGCAGCAGAATAAAGCTGTGGGAACTCCAGGTTGGGGGATGATGATAGAAAAGTGAGGACACTAAGATGTCTGTGTGTCACACTCTGCAGAGATGAGGCGGTTGAGAGAAGTGTCCAGAGCGAATGGAGAAGATGATGACAGAGAAGATCTACATTGGAGGAGACCTCACCTGGAGGCCCTGGATGTGAGAGGTACGTGCTGCTGTATATATGCAATGCTGCTATTTTATGTTTTGCATATGAGAAAATGTTTACAATTAAAATATTTTAATTAAATGTTCTATTTTACTATTTTTATTATTTGGTCGAAAGACTGATTGGGGGAGGGGGGATTGTAACGGGACTGCTGTAGAATATCTAAAATTAGCTGGTCAAGTAAAATGTTGCATGCAACAATCATTAAATAGGTGGCTGACAAAAAAGGGGCAGGTCAAAGGGTGTGGTCAATGGGCGGAGTCAAGGGGCGGCAAAATTAGCTTTTGCCTAGGGTGGCAAAAATCCTTGCACCGTCCCTGGTGCCAAGCCCCGTTCCGGACAACAGAGACATGGAGCATTAACATGATTGATAATGCTCCGTGCCTCTATGTGATCTTTTTACTACAAAATCACAGTGAGATAAAGTTGTCACTGTGGTTTTGTAGTAAAAAGATCACAGAGAGGCATAGAGCATTATCAATCATGTTAATGCTCCGTGTCTCTGCTGTCCAGAACGGGGCTTTGCTCTCTTTCGTGCAGCGGATTACCCGCACGGGATCCGCTTGTGTGAAGGAGCTTGGTCAATATTTTTTTCTATTGTCAATATGTGACAATTTTGACAATTTGTTTCTATTTTTCAATATTTGTGTTGGATACTATGATGGAATGAATATGCTGTATGGCATTTGATTAGTGCTGTGGAATGACACAGGGTTTCCCGGATAAAATGCTACTAGGATCAGCATCTAGGTATTCGTGATAACGATGATATTCTGAAAATGTGTGATTCTGTATTTGTTTTAGAACATGCTCAATACCTATAAAATAAAATGTATATTTGCATGTGATGGAACAATTTGACCAATGTCTGCAGACAGTACAGTGTACAATTACAGGACCATTGTTCCATAAAAGATTACGATGTACTGAGAAACACATGAACTTAAGCAACGTCCTTATTATCACAATTGTTATTCTGCAATGTAGCACTAACTGCTTTGTGACGCCTCATATTTCTAACATAACACTTTCCTATTTTGGAAAATTGATGAATTTACAAGACTCCAATTTACGTCCAGATGGCTGTGCTGTTGTTCTGTGAAAATAACTGGCTGGACACAGAGTTCAAAATACTTGTACATTATCATCATTTTAGGATTTGTTTTCCTCCATCTGCCACCTCCCTATCCTTTATGTACAGGAATATACTAATCAGTAAAATATGTGCCGGCTGTTTTGGCAGTGGGGTCAAACATATTTGGATAGAATTCCAGTCTTGCCATTGTAACAATGGCAGGAAATAAGGTTGCTATATTGCTGGTGACTTGCAAGAGACAAAATTGTTCAAGTTGACCCCAGCTCTCAGTCTGTCTCTTTAAATATTACACATTAGGGGCTCTTGAGTTGCTTTAAACAATGGACATTTCCAAACATAAGACACAAATGAAAACTCTAGACACAAGTTGATTTACAAACTATAAAGTACCACAAGAAGTTACTTGATGTTAACAATGGACCCGGAGTAAGTAAATTGGGAAAATATTGAAGTCAGCTCTTGGTGAATGAATCAGAGAAAACTAGTTCAATGACAGCATCCATCAGGCATTGGATGTTACAAGGATTCCAAAAATTTCAGCAAACATTTAAAGGTAATCAGATATTAAAAACTTATAGACATTAAATGGTGGCTGGATGACCAATAGATCTGTCATCTCTGAGACCTTTGCATAAACATGATCAACCAAATGCGTACGTTTATATTGATAAAGGTTAGGAATAAGATATTCGATTCTAACTAATCAATTTGTCTAATTGGCAATAGGGCTGTCCCCATAGGAGAAGAAATGTTCACAGTGTTGGACTGGGGCTTCTTAGGCCCAGCAGAGGAAATTATTCTTGAGGCCCAATTCTTAGGTCATCAATAAAGTCTAATAGGTTTTTGATCAAATAAATAGACCCTTGTGACAAGTGACTGGCTCCAAAGGCAGACAAAAGTTTTTTTTTCTCCTGGACCTTTGGGCCCACTATGGTATTAGAGCCTGGGCCCACCGGAAAATCAACTGGTACTCTGATGGGCCAGTCCAACACTGAGTGCCCATCTGCCTGTTGATCGATAGGCCTGGACATCTAACCTGGCTCTGAAAATCTCGCACCTGTGCTACTGCTTCAAGGATAGGTCATCAGCGTAAAACTTCTGGAAAACCCCTTTAATTTGTAGTGACCCAGATTAAAGACCCCTTTTACACAGGACAAATCAGCAGGTAATGATTAGGAATAAATAATTTATTCCCAATAATTGATTTTGGTGTTTGCAACTGATAAACAAGCAAACGTGATAGGTGACACCATTACACAGGGCAATTATCAAGAACGGACAATTGTAAGAATGTACATTCATGATAACTGCCCCAATCATTGACCCATGTGAAAGGATCTTAAGGACTTTAAAGGGAACCTGTCGTCAACTTTATGCTGGCCTCACTGAGGGCAGCATAAGTTAGTGACAGAAATGCTGATTTCAGCGGTGTGTCACTTATGAGCTAAAAGTAAGTGATTGTTGACAACCAGCATCATAATCATTGCAGCACAGGCCTTGAAAAGAGTCAAATCTACTTGAGAAGAGTCATGGTTATTCATAATCACCATCTGCTGATGATTGGCAGTTCTCTCAAGGAGAAAACTAGGTAGAAGACTGTCAATCATCAGCACTTTGGCAGGAAAAGCAGGAATTCATAAATAACCATGTCTCTTTTCAGGTGGCCGTGACTCTTTTCCAGGCCTAGACTGCAATAATTGTGATGTTGGGACCACATTTAATTAATGGTAATCTCCTGAAGACAAACCTTTTCCATTGGCATTACTATGGCACAAGAATATCACAGCCTTCTGTCACCCATTTAGAACCTCGCTCTATGAGCAAGAATTGAGAGCCATATAGACCAGAGTAGCTACTAAGAGGAAGAATTCTGCCAATGAATATGATAGGAGGTATTTTGCTAGCTATAGCCATGATTTATCAACAATTTTTTCTTTATTCTGGAGAAAATTGCAAATTTTCTGTCATTTTACTTGAAAGCCAAATATATCAATAGTCTGCGACAAGCCAAAGTTATTTTTTGCTCCTGCTAAGTCAGTGTGAGGAATATAGATTAATATTTACTGTCAGCCATGTCCTCACAACCACCATTTGCTGAAAGGTAGTAGAGGTAGTGAACTCCACAGGAGGGCCCTGCTTCAAAGCCCCAGCCATATGGCAAAGAACTTCTTGCAGGCTAACTTTTTTTACAATTTCACACCCCATTCAGACAGCATGGATCCTGCAGGAAAACCTCCCTGCAGGGGGTTTAAGCCATTCCCTAGTTCAATCAAATCTAAGGAATTATGAATCGCCCGGACATCACAGGCGCAAGCCGGATACATATTTGTGCCCCGGTGGCCACAATGAACATGCCCATGGTCATGGTTTGGTGGTGGGATGCCAGGGAAGGGAGATATACAGTCGTGGCCAAAAGTTTTGAGAATTACATAAATATTGAAAATTGGAAAAGTTGCTGCTTAAGTTTTTATAATAGCAATTTGCATACACTCCAGAATGTTATGAAGAGTGATCAGATGAATTGCATAGTCCTTCTTTGCCATGAAAATTAACTTAATCCCCAAAAAAATTTTCCACTGCATTTCATTGCTGTCATTAAAGGACCTGCTGAGATAATTTAAGTAATCGTCTTGTTAACTCAGGTGAGAATGTTGACGAGCACAAGGCTGGAGATCATTATGTAAGGCTGATTGGGTTAAAATGGCAGACTTGACCTGTTAAAAGGAGGGTGATGCTTGAAATCATTGTTCTTCCATTGTTAACCATGGTGACCTGCAAAGAAACGTGTGCAGCCATCATTGCGTTGCATAAAAATGGCTTCACAGGCAAGGATATTGTGGCTACTAAGATTGCACCTCAATCAACAATTTATAGGATCATTAAGAACTTCAAGGAAAGAGGTTCAATTCTTGTTAAGAAGGCTTCAAGGCGTCCAAGAAAGTCCAGCAAGCACCAGGATCGTCTCCTAAAGAGGATTCAGCTGCAGGATCGGAGTGCCACCAGTGCAGAGCTTGCTCAGGAATGGCAGCAGGCAGGTGTAGAAACATAGAAACATAGAATGTGTCGGCAGATAAGAACCATTTGGCCCATCTAGTCTGCCCAATATACTAAATACTATGGATAGCCCCTGGCCCTATCTTATATGAAGGATGGCCTTATGCCTATCCCATGCATGCTTAAACTCCTTCACTGTATTTGCAGCTGCCACTTCTGCAGGAAGGCTATTCCATGCATCCACTACTCTCTCAGTAAAGTAATACTTCCTGATATTACTTTTAAACCTTTGCCCCTCTAATTTAAAACTATGTCCTCTTTTAAATATTCTTTCCTCTTTTACCTTGTTGATTCCCTTTATGTATTTAAAAGTTTCTATCATATCCCCTCTGTCTCGTCTTTCTTCCAAGCTATACATGTTAAGTTCCTTTAATCTTTCCTGGTAAGTTTTATCCTGCAATCCATGTACCAGTTTAGTAGCTCTTCTCTGAACTCTCTCCAAAGTATCAATATCCTTCTGGAGATATGGTCTCCAGTACTGAGCACAATACTCCAAATGAGGTCTCACTAGTGCTATGTAGAGCGGCATGAGCACCTCCCTCTTTCTACTGGTAATTCCTCTTGCTATACACCCAAGCATTCTGCTAGCATTTCCTGCTGCTCTGTGACATTGTCTGCCTACCTTTAAGTCTTCTGAAATAATGATCCCTAAATCCCTTTCCTCAGATACTGAGGTTAGGACTGTATCACTGATTTTATATTCTGCTCTTGGGTTTTTACGTCCCAGGTGCATTATCTTGCACTTATCAACATTAAATTTTAGTTGCCAGATTTTTGACCATTCCTCTAGTTTTCCTAAGTCCTTTTCCATTTGGTGTATTCCTCCAGGAACATCAACCCTGTTACAAATCTTTGTATCATCAGCAAAAAGACACACCTTACCATTGAGGCCTTCTGCAATTTCGCTGATAAAGATATTAAACAATATGGGTCCCAGAACAGATCCCTGAGGTACCCCACTGGTAACAAGACCTTGGTCTGAATATACTCCATTGACTACAACCCTCTGTTGTCTGTCCCTCAGCCACTGCCTAATCCATTCAACAATATGGGAGTCCAAGCCCAATGACTGCACTTTATTGATAAGCCTTCTATGTGGGACAGTATCAAAAGCCTTACTAAAGTCTAGATAAGCGATGTCTACTGCACCTCCTCCATCTATTATTTTAGTCACCCAATCAAAAAAATCAATAAGATTAGTTTGACATGATCTCCCTGAAGTAAACCCATGCTGTTTTTCATCCTTCAATCCATGGGATTTTAGATGGTCCACAATCCTCTCCTTAAGTATGGATTCCATTAATTTCCCCACTATTGATGTCAGGCTTACTGGCCTATAGTTGCCCGATTCCTCCTTACTACCTTTCTTGTGAATGGGCACAACATTTGCTAATTTCCAATCTTCTGGGACGACTCCTGTTGCCAGTGATTGGTTAAATAAATCTGTTAATGGTTTTGCTAGTTCACCGCTGAGCTCTTTTAATAGCTTTGGGTGTATCCCATCAGGCCCCTGTGACTTATTTGTATTAATTTTAGACAGTTGACTTAGAACCTCTTCCTCTGTAAAGACACATGCGTCAAAAGATTCATTATTCTTCTTTCCTAACTGAGGTCCTTCTCCTTTATTTTCCTTTGTAAAAACTGAACAGAAGTATTCATTGAGGCAGTCAGCTAGTTCTTTATCTTCTTCCATATACCTTCCTTCTTTAGTTTTTAATTTGGTAATTCCTTGTTTTACTTTCCTTTTTTCATTTATGTATCTGAAGAATGCCTTATCGCCTTTTTTCCCTGACTGAGCTAATTTCTCTTCTGCCTGTGCTTTAGAAGCTCTTATAACTTGTTTGGCCTCTCTCTGCCTAATCTTATAAATTTGTCTGTCATCCTAATTTTTATTTATTTTTTATAATTCCTAAATGCTATCTTTTTGTTTTTAATGATTTTGGCCACTTCTGCTGAGTACCACAGTGGTCTCTTCCTTTTTTTGCTTTTACTGACAAGCCTAATGCAATTTTCTGTTGCCTTCAATAGTGCCACTTTTAAGTAGTCCCATTTCTCCTGGACTCCAATGAAACTGTTCCAGTCTGATAGGGACTCGTGTACCACTAATCTAATTTTAGAAAAGTCTGTTTTTCTAAAATCTAAAACTTTTGTTTTTGTGTGGTGTGACTCAGTCACTGTACTTATAGTAAACCACACTGCCTGGTGATCACTAGATCCCAAGCTTTCCCCTACAGTAATATCAGATACCAAATTCCCATTTGTGAATACTAAATCTAAAATGGCCTCCTTCCGGGTTGGCTCCTCCACTACTTGCTGCAGAGATAATCCCAGTAGGGAATTTTGAATATCTGTACTCCTGGCAGAACTAGCTATTTTGGTTTTCCAGTTTACATCTGGAAGATTGAAGTCTCCCATAATGATAACTTCCCCCTTCAATGTCATTTTAGCTATTTCCTCAACTAGTAGATCATCTAATTCTTTGACTTGGCTAGGTGGTCTATATATCACACCTTACACGAGATACCTTATGATTATCACGCTGCAAGGTAACCCAAACTGACTCCAAATTGTTCTCGCTAACTTGTATCAAATTAGATTTTATGCTATCTTTCACATACAGGGCCACCCCTCCCCCCTTCTTGCCTACTTTGTCTTTCCTGTATAGAGAAAACCCTGGTATTGATGTATCACAGTCATTACTCCCCTTGAACCACGTCTCAGCAACAGCCACTACATCTATATTCTCAGATGACATTATAGCCTCAAGTTCATTGATCTTATTCCCTAGACTGCGAGCATTTGTAGACAAGACTCTGAGCTTGTCATTTCTTAACCTTTGTGCTACTGGCGAGTGCATCTGCACGCACAGTGAGGCAAAGACCTTTGGAAGATGGCCTGGTGTCAAGAAGGGCAGCAAAGAAGCCACTCAAAAAAAAAAACATCAGGGACAGATTGATCTTCTGCAGAAAATATGGTGAATGGACTGCTGAGGACTGGGGCAAAGTCATATTCTCTGATGAAGCCTCTTTCCGATTGTTTGGGGCATCAGGAAAAAGGCTTGTCCGGAGAAGAAAAGGTGAGCGCTACCATCAGTCCTGTGTCATGCCAACAGTAAAGCATCCTGAGACCATTCATGTGTGGGGTTGCTTCTCATCCAAGGAAGTGGGCTCACTCACAATTTTGCCCAAAAAAGCCATGAATAAAGAATGGTACCAAAACACCCTCCAACAAGAAACTTTTTCTAACAATCCAACAACAGTTTGGTGAAGAACAATGCATTTCCCAGCATGATGGAGCTCTGTGCCATAAGGAAAAAGTGATAACTAAGTGGCTCGGGGACCAAAACACTGACATTTTGGGTCCATGGCCTGGAAACTCCCCAGATCTTAATCCCATTCAGAACTTGTGGTCAATTCTCAAGAGGCGGATGGACAAACAAAAACCCACTAATTCTGACAAACTCCAAGAAGTGATTATGAAAGAATGGGTTGCTATCAGTCAGGAATTGGCCCAGAAGTTGATTGAGAGCATGCCCAGTCGAATTGCAGAGGTCCTGAAAAAGAAGGGCCAACACTGCAAATACTGACTCTTTGCTTAAATGTCATGTAATTGTCGATAAAAGCCTTTGAAACGTATGAAGTGTGTGTAATTATATTTCACTACATCACAGAAACAACTGAAACAAAGATCTAAAAGCAGTTTAGCAGCAAACTTTGTGAAAACTAATATTTGTGTCATTCTCAAAACTTTTGGCCACGATTGTAAATATCTCCCCACAGAAACCAAATAAGGGTACCATGTTTGGACTCTACTTGTAGCTGGAACCCAGGCAGATCTGTTTGTCCCTGAACCATCCCCCTGTGATGTTCTGGCTTGGAGCTATGAACCCTAAAGAGTTTTGTGGGTCATTTAATGCCAGCCCAGAAGAGGGGGAGTGGACCCTTCCCAGAGGAGGGGCCGGCTTCAGTGTAAAAGGCTTGTGCCAGCGGTCTTTTCTCTGAAGGAGGGTCAAATTGTGCCATGTGTTTAGAGGGACCTGCAACTAGCTGACAGATTCCCCGGGCTGAGAAATCGCAGTTTCACTGTGGCAGTGAAGAGGCTTTCTCAGCTTGTTGCCTCTCTGTGCCCGCGTGGACAGGAGGTGTCTGTGTAAACTGTACTAAGCTGACCTTACATGCTCCTCTGGGAGGGCGTAATGTCACGCCTTGGTAACCAGGGACCATACCGCGTCTCATGAGCTCAACATAGTTGACGTCAAGCGGGCACGAGGGGTGGTATCCATCACAGTCAGCTTCAGAAATTCAGCTGTTTGTGGGCGTTCCAATGGAGCACATTTGGTTTTGGCCTTATTCATTATAGGCATTGTCTCAAAAAGTTGTCTCAACTGCTCTGCTAATCTGGACTTTTACACTGGCGTTAGGATTGTCCGGCAGGCTGTTCCGGGGGAACAGCCTGCCGGATCCTTACTAAAGTTCCCTCACGTGGGCTGTCGGAAGTCCACCCCGGCCCTATTAACTATAATGGGGACAGACAAAAACCACAACCACAAAAGATACAACGGCAGCATCAAAAACGACAGTCATTCTAACCCAGGAAGGTAGGAAGATGTCAAGAATTGATCTGATGAACACAGTGCACAGTCAAGCACATTTCAGACGAATACAACACTAGTGCTCCAACTAACGGGTACAAATGCACAACACAGCTTTCCTTAGCACCGATAGGTTATAAAAGTACATAACCAGTGTGAAGGCCATTACTATCTAAGGAAAATAGAAAGGCAAGACTCCAGTGGGCAAAAGAGCACTAAAATTGTGATCACCAAGCAGTGGACAAACATTACGTGGTCAACTGTATCCAGATTTATTTTGCTTCATGCTGATTGGTCAGAATTTGCCAGCATGAATGGACGAACCCTTCCTATCAGGCAGGTGGAAGTGGATTAAAGGAGTTATCCCGTGATTAATGTAAAAAATGAAAATCAGACATCATATAGCACATGACAATCTCTTTCCAACACAGGTAAAACCTCGCATGGATCCAGAGATCTCCCCATTAACTACTCTGATAGATGGCAGCTCAAGGGGAGTGTCTTTTCCGCTGTAGCTCAGGGGTGTGTCTTTTCTGCTGCAGCTTTCTCCCTATCACAGCTCAGGAGGCAGTTGAAGGATGAAACTGAGCATGTGCGGCCTTCTCAGTGAGCAGGACAAAGCAAAAGAGCAAACAGCAGGTGGCACTATACAGATAAATGTTATTGAATAGCTCAGTGGCTATACAAAATTCATAATCACATGCAATTACAAATGTAATCCGATTTAAGTGCTGGTTTGAAAACTGTAGAATATTTTTTCTGGAGCAACCCCTTTAATGGTATGGGGAATGTTTTTTTGGAACACCTCTGATGCCTGTGGATTGAAGTGTGGAGAGTAGGGCTCACCTAAGCAATGTGGTCAACCAAGTTCATGGAAACATGAAAGTGGACTAAGCCACAAGTCTTATAGTCATGGATGGATTCCAGGAACATAACTGTGAGTTTTCCTTGCTTCTTTGACCTTCACAATCTCCAGATCTTAATCCTATAGACCAGGGATGCTCAACCTGTGGCCCTCCAGCTGTTGTAAAACTACAACTCCCATAATGCCCTTCTGTAGGATGATAGCTGTAGGCTGTCAGGGAATGGTGGGAGTTGTAGTTTTGCAACAGCTAGCGGGCCGCAGGTTGAGCATGCCTGCTATAGACCATCTCTATGACGAGGCAGAAGGAGCTGTTTTTACTGCATGTCAGTAAGTCTACCTAACTTGTATCAACTACAAAAAGCTATGCGTAGGTCAATATTTGTGCAGAACAAATTGAACACCTAGTGAAATCTAGGCCATGACAAGTTGCAGCAATTCTAAAGATCAAAGAGGATCCAATGTACCACTAGATGAGTATCACTAATACAGTGGGCATTGTATTGCATATGTATGTGTATATATCTGTCTGGTTGGGGAAACAGGCAGGAGATCTGTGTGAGATATGTGTGGAGAAGTCTATGCGAATAGTTGCTGAAACTTGGTCTTGAAAAGCTGGTAGACTTTCACACTAGCGTTTTGTCTTTCCGTATGTGAGATCCGTCATGGGCTCTCACAAGCGGTCCAAAACAGATCCATTTTGTCCTAATACATTCTGAATGGATAAGGATCTGCTCAGAATGCATCAGTTTGCCTCCGTTCAGTAAACATTCCGCTCTGGAGGTGGACACTAAAACGCTGCCTGCAGCGTTTTTCTGTCCGTTCTGGGATGCGGAGCCAACTGGATCCGTCCTGGCACACAATGTAAGTGAATGGGGACGGATCAGTTTTCTCTGACACAATAGAAAACAGATCTGTCCCCTATTGACTTTCAATGGAGTTATATAAGACATAATACAACCTAAACCGTTCATGACGGATGCATGCGGTTGTATTATGGTAACGGAAGCGTTTTTGCAGATCCATGATGGATCAGCAAAAAACGCTAATGTGAAAGTAGCCTCAGCTCTCTAGCAGTCAGACAGGGATGTCTGATGCATAGAAAGTCGTGGACAGGCAAGGATTGTTTTATTTTTATGTTTGCAACCTCTTCAATAACACCTGACCACGTCAGCTTAAAGAGGACCTTTCACTAGAATAAAACATCTAAACTAACTATACAGACATGTAGAGCGGCGCCCAGGGATCCCCCTGCACTTACTGTTATACCTGGGCGCCGCTCCGTTCTCCCGGTATAGCCTCCGGTATCTTCATAGTTAGGCTCACCCAGGGGAACCTGCTGGCGTCTCATTCTCCCATGCTGTAGCGCTGGCCAATCGCAGCGCTCAGCTCATAGCCTGAGAGAAAATGTATGTGAAAATATCCGCGTGTCCTAGCAAAGACAATCCCAAACAAATCTTTTATTCACACACACACCTGCACATATGGGGTTTGGTTGGCAAAGCTACTTCACAGGCAAAAGTACAAATTTCCAAACTTTGCTTTTATTCAGCAGTTTGATGCAGATGCTTTAGCAGCAAATAACAGAAATGAAATACCATCCTATCTGGTAACTAATGCAGCATATTTCACCTAAACACTAGTGTTGATCGAGCACCAAACTGCTTGGGTGCTCGAGTAGAACACTTTGGGGTGCTCGGCAGAGCACCCAAGCACAATGGAAGTCAATGGGAGAACCCGAGCATTAAACCTGGCACCCCATGCTCTGAAGAGGGGAGGGTGTGTGGTTCACAGGAAAAGGTCAGAAATTGATGGAAACACCACTGAAATGGTTCGGGAACAGCATGGGGAGGATGTCTGCATGCATCTTGGACTCCCAGGTCGCTGCTGGGAACAATGTTGTCCGATTAGTACACCACTTTTACAGACTGACAATAATACGCACCAAACCAAAGATAAAATCGATTTTAGAGGAAAAATTGTTAGGAAACATTCTTTCCTGTGTATTTAAAATTACAAGGAAGAGGCACTCCGATACAACCTGTATATCACATAAAGGAGGGCCTCGTTCACATTGTGGTACAATTGTTCAGGTAGTGGGACTCCTACACTCATAAAGCCTATGCACTAAGTGAAAGGGCTGCCAAGAATTACAAGGAACCGGCACTACAATACACCCTTTATTACGCATAAAGGAGGGCATCATACACACCCTTGAAAAATTATGATTAATGGCCTGCTGGTTACCCTCAAAAACTTTAGGAGCAAGGGCCTGCTGGTGACCCTCTAAAACATTAGGGTCGAGGGCAGCCTAATAAGCATGTTGATATGATGGAGGAGGAGGAGGACGAGAAAAGGAAGATTGAACCATATACCTTTTTTTTGTGGTGGAAGGGGTGCATGGGAATACAGTGTATTCAATACACCATAAAAAACACATTTAAAGTGCCTTTATGTTCAGCCGCTTTCCTCTGGTGGAGTAGAGAAGTCAGGGGCAATCCAGGCCTTGTTCATTTTGATAAGAGTCAACCTGTCAGCATTTTCAGTTGACAGACGGATGCGCTTATCAGTTATTATGCCTCCAGCAGCACTAAATACCCGCTCTGACAAAACACTGGCGGCAGGGCAGGCCAGCACCTCCAAGGCGTAGAGCGCCAGTTCATGCCACGTGTCCAGCTTGGACATCCAATAGTTGTAAGGCACAGAGGGATCATTGAGGATGCTGACACAGTCTGCTACGTACTCCTTCCCCATCTTCTAAAGTTTCTTTCTGTTTCTCTCCTTGTGACACTAGGCGAGGGTGCTATGAAACTGTCCCAAGCCTTGGAGAGTGTTGCTCTGCCTCTGTTGAAACTGCTGTGTGTTCCCCTCATCTGCCCTCCTTGGTTGCCCAAGGAACTACGTACTCTGCCGCCAGCGTTGTCAGCTGGATATTTTTGGAGCATAAAGTCAGCCATGTGTGCCAGAGCCCCAACAGACTTTGACTGGAAAGGCGACGACCATGTTGCAGCTGGTATTTTACTACTGCCCTCTGCTGCTCACAAAGCCTGGCCAACATGTGAAAAAAAGGAGTTCTAGCGCGTGCTCACGTCGCTCAACAGTCGGTGAGCTGGCAATTGCAAGCGCTGCTGCAGCGTTGCCAGACTGGCCTCAGCTGTAGATGACTTCTAGTTTAGATGTCTGTATAGTTAGTTTAGATGACTTCACCAGTAGCTCAGGCAAATTGGGGTAGGTTTTCAGAAACCGCTGAACCACTAAGTTAAAAACGTGGGCTAGGCATGGTATGTGTGTGAGCCTGCCGAGCAACAAAGCCACCAGCAAGTTACGGCCATTATCCGACACGACCATGCGAGAGCCACAGCTCAGTCTGGTCCCTTAGACCCTGCCACAGCTCTGTGGCGGTGTGCTGTTTGTCACCTAAGCAAATAAGTTTCAGCACGGCCTGTTGCTGCTTCCCCACTGCAGTGCTACACTGCTTCTAGCTACTGACTGATGGCTGACTGGTGCTGCAAGATGAGAATTCAGAGGTGGAAGTGGAGAAGGAGGTGGAGGAGAAAAAGGGGGGGTTGCAGCAACTAATGTAGGCTGATGGTCGAAGGGCCCGCAATCCTTGGCGTTTTTAGCACCTATGCCATCCCAGGGTACGACTCGCTCCCGGCCTCTACAACGTTCACCCAGTGTGCCGTCAGGGAAATGTAGCGTTTCTGGCCACAAGCACTTGTCCATGTGTCAGTCCTTAAGTGGACCTTCCCAATAACTGCGTTGGTCATGGCACGTGTGATGTTACGGGACACATGCTGCTGTAAGGCGGGGATGGCACACCGGGTAAAATAGTGGTGGCTGGGGACTAAGTAATGTAGGATGGCCACCAACATCAGGCTACGGAAAGCCTCAGTGTCCACAAGCCTAAATGGCAACATTTCCAGGGCCAGTAATTTGGAAAGGTGCACATTTAGTGCTATGGCCTGTGGGTGGGTGGCTGGGTATTTGGGCTTTCGTTCAAAGGCCTGGGGTATGGACAGCTGTATGCTGCACTGGGACACAGAAGTGGATGTGGTAGATGATGGTGTATGGGAAGGTCCAGGTGCAGGGTGGGAGGCATCCGGGTCTGCGTCTTGGACAGTTGATTGGCCAGCAAGTTGAACAGGGGAAGAGGAGGCAGTGGTGTGACCTGCAGACACTGATTGTGGACCCAGGCGTTCGGCCCACCTATTAGCGTGCTTTGATGCCATGTGGCAGATCATGCTGGTGGTGGTGAGGTTGCTAGTGTTCACGCCCCTGCTCATTTTGGTATGGCACAGGTTGCAAATGACAATTATTTTATCATCCGTACTTTCCTCAAAAAAGCGCCAGACTGCGTAACATTTGCGGGCCTGTTTGGTGTGGCCTGCCTTCTCCCTTTTGGCACCCCTCTTCCAGCCTGTTGCTTTGGTGCTAATTCCTCCCCCTCTGTACTGCTGTCCTCGCTCGGCTTGCCCCCTTCCCAGGTTGGGTCAGTGATTTCATCGTCCACCACCTCCTCTTCCACTTCCTCACTCATCCTCATCATAAACCTCTTGAGACACTAATTGCGGTTGACTTATTGGCAACTATGTCTCTTCATCATCATCCACCTTTTGAAACACTAACTTTTTCTGAATGTGGATGTTTAAGAGTTTGGGAATCAGTGCACAAAATCTCCTCATGTCCCTCTTTAAGTGGGCTTGGCGAGAGGGCCAAATCAAGGAATGGTGATGAAAAGAGCTCCTTGGAATATCCGAGTGTGGGATCACTTGTTTGCCAAGACTCTCTATGGTGGGAGGATGGAGCATCAGGGTGAGGATTCTGTTGACTAGACTCTTGGCTACTGAGACTGGACTTTGTGGAAGACAGGGTGGTGCTTAACCGACTGGAAGCATTATCCCCTGATTGCACTGGTGTGACGTTGAGAGTGGTGTCCTGCGCCGCCCTGTAAACTGAGACATGAAGCTAGGTATCGTGGATGAGTGTGTTTCTTGTGCTCTGGCAGCAGGCACAGTTTTACCGCGCACAGGGCCACAGCCTCTGTGTGCACCATCAGCAGCATGGCCACTTCCCCATTCCTTACTGCCAGGGGCGGATTAAGTGCATGATAGGCCCGGGGCTGTCTACCCAACGTTAGATTTCTCAATTGTTCCATCAACCTCCTCATCCTGGTGTTCCCACAGTGTCATCCTGCCACCCCCAATACTGTGCCCGTTGTGCTCCCCAATGCCCCAGGAACTATACTGCTGAAAAAATAGTGACCCTGAAAGATATAATTGGGGTAATTTATCAAACTGGTGTAAAGTAGAACTGGATTTCCAAAAGAGCTGTCAAATATGAAAGGTAGAATCTGATTGGCTGCTATGGGCAACTAAGCCAGTTCTGCATTACACCAGTTTGATAAATTACCCCAAATGTCCCTATAGTGTCCACAGCAGCTATAATGTCCCCTAGAGACCCCCAGTAATAATACCACCCTCTATTGTGCTCCAGGCAATAATCCCTGTATAGTGTCCCCAGAAATAATAGAATTTCCCCTATAGTGCCTCCCTAATAGCAACACCCCCATATAGTAATTTCCACCACACTGCCCCCACATAGTAATCCCCCCATAGTAATTTGCCCCCAAACTGCCCCATATAGTAGTTTGCCCCCACACAGTAATTTGCCCCCACACAGTAATTTGCCCCACACTGCCCCCACATAGTAATTTGCCCCACACTGCCCCCACATAGTAATTTGCCCCACACTGCCCCCACATAGTAATTTGCCCCACACTGCCCCCACATAGTAATTTCCTCCACACTGCCCCCACATAGTAATTTCCACCACACTGCCCCCACATAGTATTTTGCCCCCACATAGCAATTTTCCCACATAGCAATTACCCCACACTGTCCCCACATAGAAATTACCCCACACAGAAATTACCCCACACTGTCCCCACATTGCAATTTCCCCCACACAATAGTTTCCCCCACATAGTAATTTGCCCCCACACTGCCCCATATAGTAATTTGTCCCCACATAGCAATTTCCCCACACTGCCCCCACATAGCAATTTGCCCCCACACTGCCCCATCTAGTAATTTGCCCCCACACTGCCCCATCTAGTAATTTGCCCCCACATAGTAGTCCCTCTCATAATAATTTGCCCCCACATAGTAATTTGTCCCCACATAGTATTCCCTCTCATAATAATTTGCCCCCACACAATAGTTTTCCCCACACTGCCCCCACATAGTAATTTGCCCCCACATAGTAATTTGCCCCCACATAGCAATTACCCCACACTGTCCCCACATAGAAATTACCCCACACTGTCCCCACATAGAAATTACCCCACACTGTCCCCACATAGCAATTACCCCACACTGCCCCCACACAATAGTTTCCCCCACATAGTAATTTGCCCCCACATAGTCCCCACATAGCAATTACCCCCACGCAATAGTTTCCCCCACACTACCCCAGATAGAAATTTGCCCCACATAGTAGTCCCTCCCATAATAATTTGCCCCCACACAGCAATTTGCCCCCACACAATAGTTTCCCCCACACTGCCCCATCTAGTAATTTGCCCCCACATAGTAGTCCCTCTCATAATAATTTGCCCCCACATAGTATTCCCTCATAATAATTTTCCCCAACACTGCCCCATCTAGTAATTTGCCCCCACATAGTATTCCCTCATAATAATTTGCCCCCACACTGCCCCATCTAGTAATTTGCCCCCACATAGTATTCCCTCCCATAATAATTTGGCCCCATACAGCCCCCACATTCCCCCCCATGTAATCGATTTATCTTCCCTAATAGGTCCTCCTGTGTCCCCCCCCCCCCCCCCGCCAAGTAGGCAAATGAAATAAAAAAATTAAAAATGAACAAAAAATGAAAAAATAAATACTCACCTATGTCCAGGGCCAGGCGCTTGCTCGCAGAGGAAGGCGGGCGGGATGAGTCAGGCGCGTCACAGTGCTGCGTCCCGGCACAGGCGCGCGATGACGTCATCACGCACGCCTGCGCCGGGATTTCACTACCGCATAGGCCTCAGGCCTACAAGGCCTGAGGCCTATGCGGTGAATGCCGGTGATCGGCGACGGGACAGGGAGCTATGCGCTCCCGTGCCCCGCCGCAGTATGTGGGCGTTCGGGTCAGTGTTGGGCCCCCCAGCGGTGCTGGGCCCGGGGCTGCCGACCCGAACGTCCCTATTGTAATCCGCCACTGCTTACTGCTCCCCTCGAGCATATTAAATAGGTAAGGCTGTTACCAGCCTGCATTTGTGGGAGGGGCGTCTGGCCATATATACCCCTCGCTTCCTTCCAGCCAGGCGCCCGAGCTTCACGCATCACTGCGGCTTCACGCTCCCTCCTTCAGTGTCGTCACTTCCGGGTTATCGCGGTCACGTGCCGCTGTCGTCAGCTTCGCCGCCAGCCTGCCAGGTAATCAGGATTCAGCGTCCCCGCTCCAGCCTAGTTTTACGTTCGGCCTGGTCTCTGGCTCTGGGGGTTGCCCGGTGGGGATGCCGCTCTCCCCCAGTATGTTCCGCCCACGCAGTCACAGGCGGCTGGGTCGGGGGAGCGGTGTCCTAGCTTAGTGCGCTTCCGTATCATGCCGCTCAGCATAAGGGTCATGAAGGATTTAAAGGGCCAGTGGCAGAGTCAGGGCGAGGCTATGTTTGTGTTCTTTCGAAACAGTGCTTCCAGCACTGAAAGTGTTTACAAATTCTGGTGTTATGGTGCAGGGGTACTCCTGTGTCCAGGGGGGGGCATAGCTTCATTCATGCCTTCTAACCCCTCCAGCAGGTTACCGGCGGGTTTATTATACCTTACGTGGGCCCGTTTTCAGAGCAGCAATGCTGGTTGGTTTAAAAAAAATAAAATAAAAAATAAAAAGGGGGGGGGGGGAAAGAAGGGGAGTTGTGTAAAAAACTAATAATGGTAGATTCATGCTTATATTTCAGTGTTAAAATCCTACAGCATCATAGTGCCAGAATTTGCGGTCTAGTCGAGGGGGAGTTTTCACGTTACTGTTTTAAGTCAGCGGTTTCCTGTTGCATTCCAGGTTGTCAGTGTCCCTGGATCGCCCAGGTTGTCAATGTCCCTGGATCGCCCAGGTTGTCAATGTCCCTGGATCGCCCAGGTTGTCAGTGTCCCTGGATCGCCCAGGTTGTCAGTGTCCCTGGATCGCCCAGGTTGTCAGTGTCCCTGGATCGCCCAGGTTGTCAGTGTCCCTGGATCGCCCAGGTTGTCAGTGTCCCTGGATCGCCCAGGTTGTCAGTGTCCCTGGATCGCCCAGGTTGTCAGTGTCCCTGGATCGCCCAGGTTGTCAGTGTCCCTGGATCGCCCAGGTTGTCAGTGTCCCTGGATCGCCCAGGTTGTCAGTGTCCCTGGATCGCCCAGGTTGTCAGTGTCCCTGGATCGCCCAGGTTGTCAGTGTCCCTGGATCGCCCAGGTTGTCAATGTCCCTGGATCGCCCAGGTTGTCAATGTCCCTGGATCGCCCAGGTTGTCAATGTCCCTGGATCGCCCAGGTTGTCAATGTCCCTGGATCGCCCAGGTTGTCAATGTCCCTGGATCGCCCAGGTTGTCAATGTCCCTGGATCGCCCAGGTTGTCAATGTCCCTGGATCGCCCAGGTTGTCAATGTCCCTGGATCGCCCAGGTTGTCAATGTCCCTGGATCGCCCAGGTTGTCAATGTCCCTGGATCGCCCAGGTTGTCAATGTCCCTGGATCGCCCAGGTTGTCAATGTCTCTGGATCGCCCAGGTTGTCAATGTCCCTGGATCGCCCAGGTTGTCGGTGTCTCCCGGTTATTCAGGGGGTTTGTATATGTTCTTTTAATTCTGTCGTTGTATTGTTCCTCCCTTTTAGTTCGGACTTTAGTTGTACGTGTTCTACGTTTTCGGCCAGGCAATTCCGGGGCGCTCTCTGGTAAGTCAGTTCATAGATGGTTATCAAGGCAGGGTTAAAACTTTGGTTCTACTCAGGGTCATTTTCCTTTCATTAGCTCCATCTTTAGCATTTGGGGTTTTGGAGCCGTGCTTCCAAATCCATTCGTGTCCTACCAGGTAGGTTGTTCGTCCGATGGGCATTTTACTCACCTTTATTGTTTCTCACAATTCTTCCGTCCGGCCTCTTCGCATTCGTCTGTATCGTTGCTTTTCCTAGGTGTACTTTACTCATCTTTTTTCTCAGGTCAAATATGTCTCACGTCTCCTCCGATATGGACGATAACGTCTCCATGCCTGGAACTCCCGTCTCAGGGCGCGACAGTGGTACATCATTGAGAAGCTGGACGGTGCCAAGATTGGTCGCCGAACTTAACCGCAGGGGGATACGGCATCCGGCGTCTGCCCGCAAGGCTGAATTGTATCGCCTGCTGATGACGGCCCCGGCCCCGATGGCGGACCATTCCAACCTGGATTCTATACAGCTGGCCCTAGCTCAGATTCAGTCGTCCATCACTGGTCTGGCTGGCTCAGTTTCGGACATTCAGGCTAGGGTAGCGGTTTTGGAATCCAGGCCCGCGGTTCCACTGCAATTTCCAGGGTCGGCAGCCACCCCTGCCATTCCGCTGGACGTTGCAGGTAGGCCTTCTGTCACACCTCAGATCGCCCCTTCCCACTTTGTCCCGGAGCATATTAAAAAGGATATCCTGGCGGGCAAGGACGTGAACCTTGCATCCATCCTTATTGCCTCCCAGGATATTTCAGAGAATCGGGTCATTAACTGCAGAGAGGTTTCCGTGGTGTTGAGAGCTAAGGATGCTCGGCTTAATAGAAAACTATCTATTTCTGAGTTTGTCCTGGCTTTCAGCCTCTATAGGGACGTGGTGTGTTCCGCTCAGCCAGATCGCAGGGAAGAGCTGGACACTTACTTGTACCGGATTACGGACTTGGGGCACAAATACGGTGGCACGGCATTTTACGATTATCATCGTTCTTTTTCGGCTAAAGCCGCGGCCGCTCTGAGTCAGTTCCAGTTCGTGTCTAGCTGGGCGGATTTGGATATGGAACTGTTTTGCCGGCATTTTGCGGGTCTCAAGGCCCCCCTCTGTGCTACCTGCCAGTCCATTTTTCATTCCACCGACTGGTGTCCCAATCCGGTGCAAGCCCCACAGTCAGCTCCCTCGGCAGGTCCTTCTGGGTCCTCCAGGTCTTCCCCATCGTTAGATAAACTGGGCAGACCCATTGTGTTCCTCGGGGGCAACCAGGTTTGCAATAATTTTAATGCCAAGGGATGTGCCTTCAATTCCTGCCGGGCGCTCCATATTTGTTCCCTTTGTTTTCGGGCCCATCCCCGTTCCTCCTGTCCCAGGAGGGCAGCCAAGGATTCCTGACTAGCCGACATTAATTTGGGGTTACTGGCTGCTCTTCTGCGGGACCACCCTGATCGGCTTTTTGTCTCCTTCTTGTTGGATGGGTTCAGAGAGGGTTTTCATACTGGCCTCATTACACTCCCGCAGGGCTGTTGGACGGGCCCTAACCTGTTATCTGCGGCCAGCGATCCTGAGGCAGTCACCTCTCTCATCCAACTGGAGGTCGACAAAGGGTTTGTCATCGGTCCGTTCTCAGACATTCCTTTCCAATCTTGGCGCATCAGTCCCATTGGTCTTGTCACGAAACTGTCATCTAATAAAAAGCGTCTCATTTACGACCTCTCTGCGCCTCATATGTCGGCCATCCCGAGTCTCAATTCACTCATCCCATCCGAGGAATATTCAATGCAATATTCCTCAGTCGACGAGGCCATTCAGTACATTTTGCTTGCAGGGGCCGGGGCTTGGTTGGCTAAAGTAGATATAGCTGATGCTTTTAAGCAGCTTCCTATCCATCCACAGCTTTGGAAGTATTATGGCTTCAAGTGGGCGGATAATTACTACTTCGCCAACCGTCTCACTTTCGGGTCTAAAAGTAGCCCGTGGCTTTTCGATCAACTGGCCAAAGCACTACACTGGATCCTCATCCATCATGGCGGGTTATCCATGGTCGTTCACTACCTGGATGACTTCCTTATGGTAGAAAGTCCTAGTTAGGTCCCATCCATTCCTCACACTCTTTTGGATATTTTTGCCCGTCTTCAGGTCCCTGTCGCTGCCGCCAAGACGGAGGGTCCGGCCACCAGGGTCACCTTCTTGGGCATAATTCTGGATACAGTTAAGATGGAGGCCAGCCTCCCCAGCGAGAAATTGCACCGGATTCGTTCAGCCATCTCTCAAGCGGTCCGGTCCCACTCTTTGACCAAGGTCGAGTTGCAATCCTTGCTAGGGATGCTTAATTTCGCCACCAGAATCATGCCTCAAGGCAGGACCTTTCTCGCCAGATTATTATGTCTGTTGCCCTCCGCTCCAGAGCAGGATTCTGTTGTCCATCTCGACGGTCATGCCATCGCGGACCTGTGCATGTGGGACAGTTTCCTGTCCAATTGGAATGGCATTTCGCTGTTTGTGCCACAGTGGGGTTCAGCTTCACCTCTCGTCTTTTCCGATGCCGCGGGGTCATTCGGGTTCGCTGCCATTTTCAGGTCCCATTGGTTGGCCGCCGGATGGCCGCCAGAATTGGCCTCAGATCCAGCTGCTCTTAAATCCTCTCCCCTCCTGGAACTATATCACGTCGTGGCGGCAGCTCAGGTTTGGGGCCACCTTTGGTCTAATTCTTCCGTGTCCTTTGTTACGGATAGTCAGACCTTGGTGGACATCGTTAACAAAGGCAGGGCCCAGTCATTCAAGATCATGGCATTTTTGCGCAAGCTAGTCTGGCTGTCCCTCCGCCACAATTTTCATTTCCGGTGCATACATATATCAGGCGAGCAGAATTGGGCCGCGGACGCTCTTTCCCGCTTTAATTTTCTGTTTTTTTTCCAGGAAGTGCCCGACGCGGATCGGTCAGGAGCACCCGTGCCCCATTTCAGCACCCTCACCCTGGGCTAGATGTCCTCATAGACGAAGCCAAGGGTCTGGTCAGAAAGTCTCTGTCGCGTAACACGGCGAGGAATTACCAGGCCGGCTTGAGGGCGTTTGATAAATTCTCCAGAACTCATCCAAGGGGTTATCATTCCGAAACTGCTCACATCATGGCCTTTTTAGCCCATTGTCACTACCAACTGGGGCTGTCACACAATACCATCAAACTCTATTTAGCCGGGCTTCAACACCACTTCATGCTGGATGATCCTCACCGCGGGTCCTTTTTTTCTGTTCAGGCCATCAAGGCCACCCTTCGGGGTATTCAGAAAGAGGGTAAGGGGTCCCGTAGCCGTAGGCAACCCGTGTCTAGCGAGTTGTTTAGGGCTCTCTCCTCGGCTTTGGACGGTTATCCTTTTGGGCCCTCCACTAGCTTGATCTTGAAAGCAGCCATGTACCTCATTTTTTATGGGTTTCTTAGGCCTGGGGAAGTTTTAGCCGGGCCGAACCGTCAGGGTCACCCGTTGAAACAGCATCTGTCTTGGGGCCGAGGTTGCTACACTCTCCTCCTACCCTCCACCAAAACCAGTCAGACGGGTCCCCCTACCGCAATCAAATTTTATCCGACCTCCAACATGTGGTGCCCAGTTCAGGTGCTGCACCAATTATTATTACTCATCCAGGTCGGCTCTCCAGACAGTCCTCTCCTGCCGCACGCCGGCAAACCCCTTACCGCCACACGGTTCATTTCCCCCAAAGTTATTTCAGGGCATTTTTTCTGCATAGGGGCGGCTTCAGCCGCATCACGACATCAGGTCCCAGCTCATGTCATTCGGTGCATGGGGCGGTGGCGGTCCTCTTGCTACACTAGATATATTCCTGATCCTCAAGTAGAGATCTCTCGTGCCTTTTGTTCTTTGGCTTTGTAAATCATGTAATAAAATGTTGTTACTAATGGTTGCTTTTGCCCCCTTTCTTGGTGTACCTTCGCCGTGGCTCCCGGCATAATTCAGCCACCTTGCTCAGGGCGGGAGTCTCTGCGTACGCTGACGTTTCCTAGCCCTGACCATAAATGGTATATATGCTTGCAAGTATGTCACACGTACAGTAGTGCAGGTTTTGTATTTAAGTGTATGCGCAAATAAATTAGACTGAATGTCACTGATATTTAGAATGGGCAAATGTTATACAGGAGATGTAGCGCAGGTAATGTCGCTGCCACCAGCAGAGAAAGAATTTGACTGAATGGCACTGATATTTAGGATGTCTCTGTCACCAGCGGCCAAACACTTGCGCTGAATTTCACAGCGCAAATGTAACACAACAGATGTAGCAGAGGTTGAGTCACTGTCAGCAGCGGTTAAACAATTGCACACAATTTAGCGCAGGTTGCACTAATAATATACAGTCATGTGAAAAAATTAGGACACCCTTTGAAAGCATGTGGTTTTTTGTAACATTTTTAATAAAAGGTTATTTCATCTCCGTTTCAACAATACAGAGAGATTAAAGTAATCCAACTAAACAAAGAAAACTGAAGAAAAGTCTTTTCAAGATCTTCTGTAAATGTCATTCTACAAAAATGCCTATTCTAACTGAGGAAAAAGATAGGACACCCTCACATGTATTCCCTCTTAAATTGGCTCAGATCTCACACAGGTATATCACACCAGGTGCACATAATTAGTAGATCGTTACTCTGCATGTTGAATGAGGCTTGCCCTATTTAAACCTCAGACATTTAGTTTGGTGTGCTCCTGACTGTTGAAGTGAGAGTGAGCACCATGGTGAGAGCAAAAGAGCTGTCAGAGGACTTCAGAAAAAAGATTGTAGCAGCCTATGAGTCTGGGAAGGGATTTAAAAAGATCTCAAAAGATTTTGAAATCAGCCATTCCACTGTCCGGAAGATAGTCTACAAGTGGAGGGCTTTCAAAACAACTGCCAACATGCCCAGGACTGGTCGCCCCAGCAAGTTCACCCCAAGAGCAGACCGCAAGATGCTAAAAGAGGTCTCCAAAAACCCTAAAGTGTCATCTCGAGAACTACAGCAGGCTCTGGCTACTGTTGATGTAGAAGTACATGCCTCTACAATCAGAAAGAGACTGTACAAGTTTAACTTGCATGGGAGGTGTGCAAGGAGGAAACCTTTGCTTTCCAAGAGAAACATCGAGGCCAGACTGACATTTGCCAGAGATAAAGTTGACAAAGACCAGGACTTCTGGAATAATGTTCTTTGGACAGATGAGTCCAAAATTGAATTATTTGGACACAACAGCAGAGGACATGTTTGGCGTAAACCAAACACAGCATTCCAAGAAAAGAACCTCATACCAACTGTGAAGCATGGAGGTGGAAGTGTCATGGTTTGGGGCTGCTTTGCTGCAGCAGGACCTGGTCAGCTCACCATCATAGAATCCACGATGAATTCTACTGTGTATCAGAAGGTGCTTGAAGAACATGTGAGACCATCAGTTAGAAAATTAAAGCTGAAGCGGAACTGGACCATGCAACATGACAATGACCCAAAACATACTAGTAAATCAACCAAAGATTGGCTGAAAAAGAAGAAATGGAGAGTCCTGGAATGGCCAAGTCAAAGTCCAGATTTGAATCCCATTGAGATGCTGTGGGGTGACTTGAAAAGGGCTGTACGTGCAAGAAACCCCTCAAACATCTCACAGCTGAAAAAGTTCTGCATTGAGGAGTGGGGTAAAATTTCCTCAGACCGATGTCGAAGACTGGTAGATGGCTACAAGAACCGTCTCACTGCAGTTATTTCAGCCAAAGGAGGTAACACTCGCTATTAGGGGCAAGGGTGTCCTATCTTTTTCCTCAGTTAGAATAGGCATTTTTGTAGAATGACATTTACAGAAGATCTTGAAAAGACTTTTCTTCAGTTTTCTTTGTTTAGTCGGATTACTTTAATCTCTCTGTATTGTTGAAACGGAGATGAAATAACCTTTTATTAAAAATGTTACAAAAAACCACATGCTTTCAAAGGGTGTCCTAATTTTTTCACATGACTGTATATGGCAGACAGATAAAACAATAGTCCTTAAAAGGACTTTTGGGTCTCTAACACCTTTCACCAGTAAAATCTGCCTATAAAACAAACCAATTATTGTCCCTGCACTATCTCTCCCTTCTGCTACAGCTCTGACTAAGACTGAGCCGAACCACGTGTCATTGGGTTCTATATAGCACCAAATGACGTGTTCCGGCCAGCCAATCACTGTAATGCCAGTAGCCAACATGGCTACGGCATTACAGTGAGTGCCACTACCTCAGCGCATGTTTATTGGCTGCATAGCAGCCAACAAACGTGCGTGGAGGAGATTCGAGCATCGCGCACGAGACACGCGGTGTTCAGCTTGAGTAAAAAAGTGCTTGCCCAACACTACTAAACACCAGTTCAACAATAAGGCATTTCTATAGGTGAGAATTCCAATGCCAGCTCGAAGAAAAGCATTTGAAGCAGAATTTGGTCCAAAGTTTAGGAAAACTTTGATTCGAAACGCATCCAAATTTCCTTGCACTTCGTGGTAACAAATCAGATTTTCCTAAAATGGCAGCGGTACGTGCTACAAAACCTAAATGTAGAGAAGACACACTCAGAAACGCTAAATGACCCATAAACTCGTGCAGCTGGCCAATCCGCCAATCTCCTTTGATGTCACTGCCCTATAAAACCCTCCTTCCATCACGGTCCCTGCCGTTGTCCTGTGAGCTGAGCATAGGGAGAGACATGGCAAGCGCTCATGCACTAGGGACAGTGTTGCTGAAAACGATAAAAGAATATTGGAGAGGTAGAGTGCAGGGAGACTTATTCTGTGTCAGTTTTATTTATGTATTCCTACATTTACTGTTATTCCTACATCAGCCATAAACTAACATATGTAATTTAATACCAGTAAGATGGAAGCCTTTATTATTCCACTGCCAGCATGCCAACCAATACCATCCAGTGTGCACCCTAGGGGCGCTGCTAGGTTAAAACATTCGGGGACTGGGCCGCTGATGTTTTGTCCCAGGCCCTGAATGTCCTGTCTGCCAGATAGATCCAAATGTATTGCCATCCAGAGGACAGCAATACAATTGAATATAATGCGGTGGAAGAGCTGAAGTACCTGTGGTGACATCACAGGTCATATGACCAGTAAAACAGTCAGTGGTTGAGAATGACCTGCGATGATGTCACCATCATGTGACCAGTGCAGGAGAGGGCGGCAGTGAAGACTAGAGGGGAAGAAGCTGAGGAGATGTCTGCTACATCAGGAGAGGTAAGTGAAGGGAGAGGCAGAGCAATGCTGGGCATTGTGGTTATTTAACTGGGATTGTATTTTAGGGCTGAAGGGAGGAATGTTATTTACATGGAATTGTGTGTTGGACATGGCTGGGGAGGGGGTCATGTTATTTACATGGGACTGTATGTTGATAATGTCTGTAGGAGGGAGTGATGTTCTTTACATAGGACCGTATGTTGGAGGGGGCTGGGGCAGGGTAATGGTATTTACATGGGACTGTATGTTGAAGGCGGCTGTGGTAGGGGATTATGCTATTTACATGGGACTGTATGTTGGAGGGGGCTGGGGCAGTAGGATGTTATTTACATGGGACTCTATGATGGAGGCGGCTGTGGAAGGGAGTGATGTTATTTACCTGAGACTGTATGTTGATGGTGGCTGTGGGAGGGAGTGATGTTATTTACATGGGACTGAATGTTCAGGGGGCGATGTTATTTACATGGAACTGTATCTTGAAGGTGGCTGGTGGGGGGGATGAGGTTATTTACATGGGGCTGAACGTTGAGGGGGTGATGTTTACATGGGAATGCATGTTGGAGGCGTCTGGAGAGGGGGTGATATTATTTACTTGGGACTCTATTTTGGAGGGGGCTGTAGATAGAGAAGGATGTTATTTACATAAGACTGTATATTGGAGGGGGCTGGAGAGATGGTGTGATGTTATTTACATGGGACTGTATGGCGGAGGGAAGGAAATAGTGTTATTTACATGGGAAAGTATGTTGGAAGGGGTGAAGGGAGGGGAGTGATGTTATTTACATAGTAATGTATTTTGGAGGGGGCAGGAGAGATGCTGTGATGTTATTTACATGGGACTGAATGGTGTTGGTGGGAATATAACAACAGGGGGCACTGCAAATCCAGGGGACATTATAGGTGTTCTTATTAATACTGGGGGCCCTATAGGAGGGACTTATAGATCCGCCTTATTTCTACTAAGAGTACTTTGGGGGGCCTTATTACTACTAAGGGGTCTGTAGAGAGCTTTATTACCACTGGGGGAACAATATGGGGCCTTATTTGTACTGGGGGCTCTGTGAGGGCATTATTAATACTGGAGGGCTCTTCTACAAATGGGGGCACTCTTGGGAAGCATTATCACGGCTGGGGCACTGTAGGGGGCAGTATTACTATGGGGGCACACATTTTTCTTCAGGATAGTATCTGGGGGTATTGGGGGGACAGCGAGCAGCAGGATAACACTGTTGGGACTCCAGGTTGGGGGATGATGATAGAACTGTGAGGAAGCTAAGATGTCTGTGTGTCACACTCTGCAGAGACGAGGCGGCTGAGAGAAGTTGTACGGACCGAATGGAGATGATGATGACATAGAAGATCTACATCCGAGGAGAGGTCACCTGGGAGGCCCTGGATGTGACAGGTATGTGCTGCTGTATAGCAAGTACAGCAAAATGCGGTGTGTGGGGGGAGGGGGGACGACTTAGAGAACTTGGCCATATTCATTGGGGCTGGGGCCCCGGATCTTTTGAGACCCTAGCAACACCCCTGCTGCACACCTAGGGGGGTAGGGGGGTAATGGGTCAGGTCTTAATTAGAGTTGATGGTGAATATTCTAATCGTGAATTTTTATCGCGAATATCCACACTTTGAGAATTTGTGAAGATGTAGAATATAGTGCTATATATTCGTAATCGCTAGTGATGAGCGAGCATGCGCTGCCGAATACCTGTTCGGCTCGAGCATTGGTATACTCGGCACATGGCGGTACTCTTCCCCTGTGTTACACACTGCTGGCCATTACCCTGTCGAAGGCGCACACCTGGATGCCCCTTGCCCTGCACCTGGACCTTTGCATGAGCCATCAGCAACGACATCCACTTCCCTTGTCCCAGCGCAGCATCCAAATGTCCATAACACAGTCATTTGAACGCAAGCGCAAATACCCACCCACCCATCCACATGCCATAGCACTAAATGTGCAACTTTCCAAATTACTGGCCCTTGAAATGTTGCCATTTAGGCTTGTGGACACTGAGGCATTTCTCAGGCTGATGTCGGCTGCCGTCGCTCGGTACGCAGTCCCCAGCCACCACAATTTTTCCCAGTGTGCCTTGCCCGCACCAGCATGTGTCCTAGAACATCACCCGTGCCCTGACCAACGCAGTTACTGGGAAGGTCCACTTAACCACGGACACATGGACAAGTGCTTGTGGCCAGGGACGCTACATTTCCCTGACTGCACACTGAGTGAATGTTGTGGAGGCCGGGAGTGAGTGGTACCTTGGGTTGGCACAGGTGCTACCCACGCCCAGGATTGCGGGCCCTACGTTCATCAGGGTCTCCGCCAGCAGCTATGTTACTAGCTCCAACTCCCACGTCTCCTCCTCCGCGGCCTCATCCTCCACTTCCACCTTCAGCAGCAGTCAGCCATCAATCACCAGCTGGAAGCAGTGTAGCACTGCTGTGGATAAGCGTCAACAGGCTGAAGTTGATCTGCTTAGGGCAGTGATAGGCAAACTGCGGCTCTCCAGCTGTTGCAGAACTACAACTCCCAGCATGCAAAGACTGCCTACAGCTTTCAGCCTACAGCAGGGCATGGTGGGAGTTGTAGTTTTGCAACAGCTGGAGAGCCGCAGTTTGCCTATCACTGGCTTAGGGGACAAACAGCACACCGCCGCAATGCTGTGGCAGGGTATAAAGGACCAGACCAATCTGTGGCTCTCGCCACTCAACCTACAACCAGGCATGGTTGTGTCTGACAATGGCCGTAACTTGGTGGCGGCTATGGAACTCCGCAACCTGACACACATCCCATGCCTAGCCCATGTCTTAAACTTTGTGGTTCAGCGGTTTATCAAAACGTACCCCAATTTGCCAGAGCTACTAGTGAAGGCGCGCCGCATGTGTGCCCATTTCCACAAGTTGTCCACAGCTTTAGCCAGTCTGTCAACGCTGCAGCAGCGCTTGCGGCTTCCAGCTCACCGACTGTTGTGCAACGTGAACACGCACTGTAACTCTACGTTCCACATGTTGGCCAGGCTTTTTGAGCAGCAGAGTGCAGTTCTGGAATACCAGATGCAACATGGTCGTCGCCTTTCGAGTCAGCTTCCACTATTCACAAGTGAGGAGTGGGCATTGATGTCAGACCTCTGTGAGGTTTTAAAAAACTTTGATGAATATACACAGATGGTTAGTGGCGATAACGCTATTATCAGTGTAACCATCCCACTGCTGTGTCTACTCAAACTATCGCTGCTCACAATTAAGGACGACGCTCTGAATGTGGTAGACGAGGAAATGTTGGAGGACATTACACAGGGTGATGCCCAGACCACCCACAGTTTGTCTTCTCAACGCGAATTGGACCATGAAGAGGAGGAGGAGGAGCTGGAGATAGTTGCCTCTGCTACAGAGGGTAGTACACATGGAACTTTAATTCCATCTGTTCAGCGTGGATGGGCAGAAGAGGAGGAGGATGAGGAGATTGAGAGTAATCCTGATGTCGACATCAATGTCTTGCCTGTTGGTACTCTGGCACACATGGTTTACTTCATGTTAGGCTGCCTTTCCAGCGACCCCCACGTTATACGCATTTTAGATAACACGGATTACTGGGTGTTCACCCTTCTTGACCCCCGCTACAAAGAGAACTTCTCATCTCTCATTCCTTTGGTGGAGAGGACGAGTAGGACGAGTGCAATACCAGAAGGTACTTGTTGAGAGATTACTCCAAAATTTTCCATCTGACAACACGGTGGGCAGAGTCCGTACTTCCTTAGGCAACCGAGGAAGGGAGACAAGGGGGACACACATCAGTTCCAAAAAATGCAGGGCAACACTCTCCAAGGCATGGGACACTTTCATTACACCCTGCCAGCAACCTCACCCTGAAGTGCGGCCTAGTGGTACAAGGAGGGAAACGTTTTGGAAGATAGTGAAGGAATGCATAGCAGACTGTGTCAGCGTCCTAAATGATCCCTCTGTGCCTTATAACTACTGGGTGTCCAAGCTGGACATGTGGCATGAACTTGCGCTCTATGCCTTGGAGGTGCTGACCTGCCCTGCCGCCAGAGTTTTGTTGAAGCGTGTATTTAGTGCTGCTGGTGGTATTATAACAGATAAGCGTATTTGCTTCTCCACTGGCAATGCTGACAGGTTGACTCAGATAAAAATGAACAAGGCCCGGATTGCCCCTGAGTCTGACTTCTCAACTCCACCAGAGGAGAGCTGAGCTGATGATGAACATAAAGGCAATTTCAATCTATCATTTATAATGTACTCAATCTACTGTAGTGTATTCCCATGCACCTTTTCCACCACATAAAAAGAGTATATGGTTGAATATTGTTTTCTCCTCCTCCTCATCAAGATTGTATATATTCCCTCCACTCAAATTTTTTTTAAAGGGTCAGCTCAACTGGAGGCTCTCAACTAAAATTTTTTTTAGAGCATCAGCTGAACAACATGCACTTGAAAATAATGTTTTAGAGCGTCAGCTCACCTAAAGGCACTCGCAAATAATGTTTTAGAGCATCAGCTGAACAACGTGCACTTGAAAATAATGTTTTAGAGCGTCAGCTGTACAGCATGCACTCGCATATAATGTTTTAGAGCGTAATTTGAACAGCATGCACTCGCATATAATGTTTTAGAGCAGGGGTGTCAAACTCAAATTCATCGGGGGCCGCATCAGCAGTTTGGTCACCCTCAAAGGGCCGGTTGTATCTGTAGGACTATGTGTCCACTCTTTATTATCATAAATTATTGTCACTGCATTCAATTATTACAGTTTTTTGTAATAATGTAAGTAATAACTAGCTCTGAAAGCTTGACCTGCAAGCGCTGACTGGGGTCACATAGCATTATACTGATTTATGATGCTATGTAACCCTTACAGTTCTGGAATGTGTTGGATAACACTGACATAATGCTGTCAGTGTTATCCAACACATTCCAGAACTGTAAGGGTTACCGTATTTTTCGCCCTATAAGACGCACCGGCCCATAAGACGCACCTAGGTTTTTGAGGAGGAAAATAAGAAAAAAAATATTTTGAACCAAAAGGTGTGCTTTTGGTGGGTTTTGAACTAATTGTGGTCTGTGGGTGGCACTGTTATGGGGGATCTGTGGATGGCACTGTTATGGGGGATCTGTGGGTGACGCACTGTTATGGGGGATCTGTGGGTGACACTTATGGGGGATCTGTGGGTGACACTTATGGGGGATCTGTGGGTGACACTTATGGGGGATCTGTGGGTGACACTTATGGGGGATCTGTGGGTGGCTCTTATGGGGGATCTGTGTATGACAGTTATGGGGGGGATCTGTGGATGACACATATATAGCATCTTATGCTATGTGTCATCCACAGATCCCCTCCATAAGTGTCCCTGTAGTGAATGACCCTCAATACACGGGCTAGGGGCCGGCATCTGCTTTTATAATGACAGCGGGGCCCGTGAAGTGACTATTCTACTACACGGGCCCCGCTCACTGTATAATCGTATCTCTAATAGTTAATGGTTACCGTATGTATATAATCGCATAAAGAGCGCTGTGTATTACCGGTACTTACAACTACAAGCGCTCGCCGAGAGGAGGCATGAGGCAGGCCGGGAGGACAGGCGCTGGCAGCGTAAGTCATACGTCATGCGCCCACGCCGCCTGCTTCATTCATAAAGTGGGCGGCGCAGGCGCGTGACGTATGACTCACACTGCCAGCGCCCATCCTCCCAGCCTGCCTCCTCCCTCCTCTCGGCGAGCGCTTGTAGTTGTAAGTACCGGTAATACACAGCGCTCCTTATGAGATTATATACATACGGTAACCATTAACTATTAGAGATACGATTATACAGTGAGCGGGGCCATTGTAGTAGAATAGTCACTGCACGGGCCCTGCTGTCATTATAAAAGCAGATGCCGGCCCCCAGCCCCTCCTCCCTCACAGCTGATACACCCGATACAGGAGCCGGGAGGAACGGGGGCCGCCTGCAGGAAGTGATAATAAAAGGGGAAGGCTGGCGGCCGGCGGCGGCTACGCGGGCCACATAACGAGGTCTGACATGCCGGATTCGGCCCGCGGGCCTTGTGTTTGACACCCGTGTTTTAGAGCATCAGCTCACCTGCAGGTACTCACATATAATGTTTTACAGCGTCAGCTCGCCAGCAGGCACTCGCATATAATGTTTTAGAGCGTCAACTCACCAGCAGGCCCTCACCCCTAAATTTTTACAGGGTCGACTCAGCAGCAGGCCCTCGCATATAATGTTTTACAGGGTCAGCTCAACTGCAGGCCCTCGCATATAATGTATTACAGGGTCAGGTCACCTTTAGGCCCTTGCATATAATGTTTTACAGGGTCAGCTCAACTGCAGGCCCTCGCACATACTGGAGTACCTGGGGGGCGGCCTAGTGCAATGGGAGGATCTGTCTGAAATTGTTGGCGCCACCCTGTCGCTCTCCAGAGAAGGATCGAGCATGTTGAAGAGTGAAGACTGCTCTGCTGGGACGTCTGCGCCTGATCTGCTAAAGATTAATATTGTTGGTGTAGAGCAAGAGGACGCTCCACCGGCCTACTCTCCGGGACCGGAGAGACCCGCCTGCCCGCCACCAAGGACGCAACCGGAGACCTACTATGGCTCCTGGAGAGACTTTTTCCAGCCCTCGTTTAAGTGGTCAGCTTTAATGGCAGAGATCCGGGGGGCCGCAATAAAGAAGACAACCAAGACTAAAATATACTATGAAGAACTGGCAAAGACCGTTCATGAGTGCCACACTGACACCCAACCCCGCCTGGAAAGGAGAATGGGGTTGGTTGTGGCCTTTGACAAGGACCGAGGCTTCGGTTTTATCAAGGACTATATTACTGGCAGAGACTTATATGTTATTCGGAGGTCCGTCAAGCGGAGCTACCTCCCAGAGCATCTGCATAACCTCCGCGAGGGAGAGGAAGTAGAGTTCACCCCTGCCGAGGGCCTGCGAGGCCCCTACGCCACTGCCGTGTCCCGTCCTAAAAAGAAATCGGAGGACTGGGACCTTGATGAGGACCACCCTGGCTGCGAGCGCGAACCTGTGTGCTCTCCAGAACCGGCCCATCATGCCTTTCAAGAACGGGGCTCCTTCATTGGCCCGAACGTCTTTTGGCAACCTACAGTGGTGGAGAAGAGGGTAAGCCCATGGCCCTCACCTGAGCTGCCTCGCAGGGAAAAGACTGTCCGTGAACTGCAAGATGCCGAGAGATTCCGTGCTGCCTTGGACAACATCTGAAGAGGAAGAAAAGCGGACGCCTCACCTGAACCTGCAGCGGCTGCGCAGGACGCGCCAACTCCCGTACAAGTGCCGGCGGCGACAGCGGAGGACAGCGATCCCGACTCCGAAAGCGTGGACGACCAGATCGTGCGGCTGGAGAAGAAACTGCGTGAGCTGCGCCAGATTGCCTCCGCCAGGATCCAGACTCCACCTGACCTGAAAGAGAAAGGACTTAAGGACTCGGACGTCTCCGGGTCTGAGGTGAGAGTATCTGTTCCTTTCCAGCCGGCCCTCTTTAGTGTCAGCACCTGCGGTGAGGTCTTCCTATGCTGTGCACCGGCGCACAGAGCCAGTCGTCCAGGAACCCACCGGACCGCTTGCAGCAGCGGTACCCAGGCCAGTGCAGCAACCTCCAATTGCCATGCCTGCACCGGTGCGGTCAGCAACTCTAATTACCCCTAGGCCTATGGGGCCAATACCTATTAGGGGTCCATTCATGCTGCAGTTGGCCCCCCAATACTGTGTTGTGGGCACATCCGCCTGTCGATCCTCAGTACAGGCCCAATATACAAATGGAGCCAGGGAGCACCACTGAGATGCCTAGTGGATATGACTTGCCCCTGTGAATTGGCCTGCTAGGCCCTTGATTTGATTTATTTTGCTAAGGGACCCTATCGAAGAGGATTTAACCCTTTCAGGACAGGAGTTCGTTGTTTTGGCCCTCTGTTGCTGCTGCCAGTTACCCACGGCTCAGTGGAGGCGGCAAACCACTGAAATACCAAGTGCAGCAAGGCCATATTGTTTACAGAACCTCCTGCCTGCTTTTTCTCAGAGTGAAGAAAAACCCAGTTGTGCCTTTTTTGTGTATATTGCACCTTTAACCCTTTCACCCCCTTTTCAGGTTGATTAAGGGTATTGCAGCACTTATTTTTATGTATGCCATTTAAATAATGTGGACTATTTTATGTGCTGTCACTTTTATTATGCAACGCAAATATTAAAAGGAATGCGCCCAGGGATAGACTCTAATGCACAAGAGCCTCTGAGATTTTGCTACTATTTTAAGGAAAATGTGCCCAGAGATGGACTCCACTGTATGCGAGCCTCTGTGATCTTATACCTCCGGCCTTGCTTTATACGAAATTATACTTGTCATTTTCACTGAATGTATTACAAGATGGAACCTGGATACGGACTCATTTATATACTTTGAGCCTCCAAGAACTGTTATTTAATGTTTTTACATTTTCTATGGACTACAACTGTTCTATTATGGACAATTTGCACTTGAAAGTTTTATATGGACTATCCTGGTATTTACTGATACGCTGCACCAGGTCAGCGCCCCTGTTCCCTTACATGATCCTGAGAGAAGAGAACGACGCCCCTTTTCACCGAACTTGCTCCTTAGCCAGTGGAACTGCCTGATATATACATATAATGTATTTTTCGCAAATGTAGATGTATTTTCCTGCTTTGCATTGTTTTTCTATTACAGGTGCAGTATCCAGCTGGGCAGGGCCTCCTCCATGTTGCGCCGAGGACGGGCAACGTTATAGCGTGGGTGTATGTAGTGTCCCACTAGGTAGGAGTGGGCACTACACAAGGGTTAATTGGGTAGCGTGTACTTCTATTCACAAGGGACAGTGATATTGTATTGATCTATGCATTTAATGTAATTTACTGTGTGTTTTACATGCAATGTTTTTCCCTGTTATATGCTTTGCAGGCCTAGTGGGGTGTAATTTAGCATTCCAGACACTAGAGGGAGATAGGGAGCCCCTAGTATAAATGTCCAGGCCCAGACAGGGAGTGGTTAGGTCATAGTCAGGAGTCTGTGGAGACAGAAGTGAGAAGGCACCAGCCCAGGATATGCTGAGGGCCCCCTCCTGACATGCAGCTGGACAGTCCTGGTTTCTAGCTGCACCAAGGGGCTAGATGAAGTACAGCCTGCTTGGAGACCGAGTTCATTCCAGGGGACTAGAGGAGTTACCTCGTCAGCCTGAAGCTCCTGAGGCTAAGTTTAGCTCAGTTGAGATACCCCAGTAGCAGGACAGAACCTCCTGGGAGAAACCCACAGTCCTTCACCAGACAAGTCAGGATATTACAAGCAAAGATAAGTAACACTGATGGGCAGATGCATTAGAAAGCAAAGCAAGGATTTAATACGAGAGGAAGATATATATTTTACCATGGATTTAAGCCACCATTTAGGCATCCGGGCCTTGGGATAGCAAGCCAGACAGGAGTTCTAGAAAGAACAGTGTACGCTATTTCTGAGGAAAGGTACAACCTGATTCTGAGTGCATTGTGGATTTACCCTCTGAGTATCTTGCATGATCAATACCTGCCATCTTGTGGAATAAGCCTGCTTGTAAAGCTGTGATCTAAAAGACTGTGTTACCATCTGTATGTACAAAGTGTGACTGTTAAGTAAAGCAACGTTTGGTTCACTACACCACCTGTGTACCTCACTTATTCCAACTATCAACCGGTGTGCCACCGTCAAAGGCACTGGCGTCACGAACCTTAAAGGGACCTTGCCCCAGGCACTCAAAATACCCGTAACATCCAGGGCACCTCATCCACCATCAGGCCTGGTCCCTACATACAGAGTGTGCCCCAGAGGAACCGTGTCTACCTCTCCTTCACTGCCACATGCCTGCCCAGAGTTCTCCAATACAGTGAGCAACCCTCGATTGCCCATAACCGTGACCTCACTGTCGCTATACCCTGCAGGTCTGGCGTTTTGCAAACACGGATTACTGGTTGTTCACCCTTCTCAACCCCCGCTACAAAGATAACTTCTCGTCTCTCATTCCTCTGGTGTAGAGGACAAGCAAAATGGTGCTATACCAGAAGGTCCTTGTTGAAAAATTGCTCCAAAGTTGATAGGGCAGACATCCAAATGGATCTTCACTGTCAAGGGGACGTGCGATCGCCTAGAAGTTATCTAGAGTCAAAAAAGCAGCAGCAGGCCCTCCCCTACAAGTCCAGTCTCAGTAGCCAAGAGTCTGGTCAACACAATCCTCACCATGATGGCACACTGGGTGAACATTGTGGAGGCCGGGAGCAAGTAGGCTGCTGGCACCAGACTTGCCCTCCAATAGATCCTTGTTAACGGAAAGTGTACTCTTTCCAATAACAGGGCAGCTTAGGAGTGTTGTATTGTTATTTATCGTCACTACTTCCCCAAATTGGGAGGTGGTAATTGCCACGCACCTGCTGCCTTTCTTGGATTCTTCTGCTTTAATAACTTGACCCACCCTCTCTGGGTGGTTCACAATTAGGAAAAAAAAGGGGCAAGGCAACAACAGCCAATCAGATTTCAGCCATTGACCTCCCTTGGATGTGGTATTTCTTTCTCAAACTCCCTCTCCGGCATTGAACCCTGATTCCCCATTACCCATGATCACCATGGTAGGCGCAGAAAAGAACATCGAAAGTTGATAGGGCAGACATCCAAATGGATCGTCGCCGTCACGGGGAGGTGCAATCGCCCAGAGGTTATCTAGAGTCACCAATGTGGCAGCAGGCCCTTGCCCCTAAGGTTTTAGATGGTCGATCAGCAGGCCCTTGCTCTAAATGTTTTTGAGGGTCACCAGCAGGTGATAGGAATTACAGTTTCTCTGCTGTCCATACATACAAACTACAGACATAGTGTTGTGATGTCAGAACAATACTTACTGCACCAATCAGTAATATCTACTCAGACCTGATAAAATGTGAAGTTGCATGTATTGCGCAAAAAATATGCGCATCATTAGTGCTGATTTGCGCAATCGCGAAAATAATGACTTGAGATCACGAATTCGTGAATTTATTGCAAATATTATGTGAAAAATTTGTGAAATATTGCGAAAACTAATATTGCCTATGTCGCTTATCACTAGTCTTAATGATGACCATCCTCATTTTTTGCTGGCTTTACTTCTTCCAAATTATCCTTCAAAGTCGCCATGTTCTAAAAAAGTCTGCAAGTTCCTGATGACATATTCTCATCGATATTAGATGATGTGGAAAAGGAGGAAAAAACAGATGGCAGAAGAAGGGCTTCCACCTGTAGGGCAGGAGAGTGCTGGGGTTGGAGAAGTGAGTATACCAGAGCTGATTAATATTCTTTTTTCACTGTCAAATAACCTGCAGGAGATTGCAGGCCAGAACAGCAATAATATGCATATTGTCCCCCCACCTAACCAGTCAAAACCCATACCAGCAACAGCCCCTGTTTAAAGGTGCATTAAAGGTGCCACATAGCTATTAATAATGAAGACCGACTATACAGTGCGGTCTTCATTATTAAATGAAAGGCAGCTGTGGGCTAATTGGCCCCACGGTTCTTCACCGCAACATGGCAGCAACCTGCCCGCAGCATGGCAATTCCGTGTAACCATACCCTAAGGCAGAGTGGCCTGGCTAGATCTCATTTATAGCTATTTGTGATTAATTAATTTGGAAACAATTGAATTTCTTGGTGAACTTCGGTGACGTTGCCGAATCAAATTTTTCAAAACTTCGCTCATCTCTACTTTTATACCCAGCCAGAGGTGAATTGTGATCTTAAAGTGGCCCTGGAAAAAGTGGCCCTGGAAAAAAAACCTAAAAGTGGCCCAATGTTGTAGATGGGTTCAAACTGACATGAACACAGGACAAAACAAGTAGGTGGGGGCAACCCAAGTAGGTGTGGCCTGCAATACTGTAATGCAGCGCAGAATACTGCCCCAGCAGAACCAAATACCACAGGACAGCACAAAACACTGCCGTCCTCTCCACAGTATTCAACTGTATCACCATCATGAGGACAGTAATACAGTTCAGGAGGGCACCTGCGGCCGTTGAGCATTAGATCGTTATATACCTGATCTGCGGCCATCAAGAGGGCTTGAGTGGCCCCCTGGGCATTGGCCCACCAGGAAATTTCCCTGTAGGGTCTATGGCCTATCCGCCCCTGTACCCAGTAATGAGCTTAAGACTTTCTCAGAAAGCCTGTAGACAAACAGGAAATAGGGAATGTTATGCCCATTTCAACCATCCCGAAATTCCTATAAAACAATATAGGCCCAGTAATTTTTGTGAGCCTAATTTATAAGATCTTAAGTTTGGAGCAAAAAATATGGTATACTGTATATATACACTGTGACATAGCAAGGGGTTTTGTTTGGGACGCCCGACTTCAAAAGATGTTTATAGTACAGACCGATGCCTCCGAAGTAGGTCTCGGTGCTTTACTGTCTCAGGAAGTCAACGGGGAGCAGCATCCCGTTGTCATCCTCAGCCGTAAGCTCACTCAGTTATCTGTTGGGGAGAAAGTTCCATCTGGTGACCGACCACTCCCCTCTCAAGTGCATGAGCCAGGCCAAAGAGAGGAATGCTCGGGTCACCAGATGGTTCTTGTCCTTGCAAAACTTTAAGTTTACAGTAGAACACAGGGCAGGCTGGTTACAGGGAAATGTGGATGTCCTGTCTTGCGTACACTGACTGGCGTGTGTTCACCCCCTCAGGGTTGAACAAAGGTGGGGGGGGGGGTGTATGTGACATAGCAAGGGGTTTTGTTTGGGAAGACAGGCATTTTCCTCCCAACATGGGCAGCTGGGCTGATTTCCAGCTAGGTGAGATCAAATAACGGAGTGGAGTTTAAGTGCCGTTCAGGGTTTTAGCAGCAGCTAACTTTAAATAGGCAGCTGGGCTCAGAATCTGAGTCTCTGTTTTGGGATCTGAGGCATGGTGCCGTGCTAGAGGGCTGAGAGCCGCATGGGGGGAAACAGGCCCCCTAAAGCCTGTTGTGGACCGCTGAAAAAACCTGCTAACAAGGTGATTGTTTTTTTTCCTTTAGATTTTCCTTTGTTTTTCTCCTGTGTGAATAAACACTGAAGTTTTGTTTTACAAAAAGTTTCTTTTGCCTCTGTTCTGCATCCGCTTACCCTGGCGGATGCCGAAATATTTTTTGGGGTATGGCTGGATGTCCTGGATTAAACCAGCTAAATTTAAACCTGTGTCACTTGACAAAATGGAGGCTGTAATGAACGCTCTCGTGGAGGCTAACCAACACCAGCGTGTCCATGATGTCCGGAAAGCGGTCCGTGCGGCGATCCCCAAGATGACGTCGAAACCTACCTGGCGATGTACGAGAAGGTGGCCACAAGGGAGAATCTACCCCGAGATCAGTTGGCTGAGGTCGTCGCTCCGTTCCTGACATCCGATTCCCAGCGGGTGTAATTCGACTTGCCGGGCGATCAATCGGCTGACCACCAGATAGTCAAGGGCGAAATTCTGGCAAGACTGGGGGGTGAATGTGTTGGTCCGGGCCCAGCGGGTGCATCAGTGGGGGTTTAAGCCGACTGAGCCCGTTAGACCCCAGTATTATAACTTACTTAACCTCTTGCAAAAGTGGCTACAGCCTGACGTGCTGAGCCCCACTGCTATGCTGGACCGTCTGTTGACTTATATGTTCTGGAGGGCTTTGCCACTCCCTCTCCAGCAATGGATCGACCTGGTCTCTTCAGGTAATGCTCTCGATATGGTCGACCTGGTGGAGTGCTATGAGGCTACCCTGAATCTACATGGGGGTTCTTTTGGGAAAGGGGTAGTCAAATCTCGTAACTCGATGTACCTCCTCTGGACCCAGCTCCAATAGTCTGTTGGCTGTGTCGGAGTCTCTGAATCACCTGTGCCAGGTGGAGGTGGGAGACACTCCAGCGGAGGCTCTGTTGGATTCAGGGAGTCTGGTGACCCTGGTAAGGGCTCCCCTGGTACGGTCCACTGAGTATATTGGCCGGAAAGTCGAGATTGCATTCATGGAGACTTAAAAGACTACCCCACTGCTATGGTGTCTCTATCCACGGTTGCCGGCAGGTGGACCCACGATGTGGCTGTCGCCACCAATTTACACTTCGAACTTAAAATAAGGAGAGACTTCCTGGGCTTCTCGGCACTGTGGCCTGCTACGAGAGTGACTGACACATATGAGACAGGGGTAACCCTAGAAGAGTGGCCCGGCTCAGGGGGGAGACCAGAACCCTGGGAACCTGAGCCCGAAGGGCCAGCGGTAGGGGTTACCGCCACTTCAGTGGAAGAGGTGGCGACAACCCCACTAAGTGTGATGGTGGGATACATGTAGGATTTGCCGCCGGGTCCTGAACTAGCAGATCTCAATGTCTCCGGGGATAATTTTGGTACCGCCCAACACTGGGACCCAACCCTATCCCGAGCCTGGGGAAATGTATTAATAGTAGATGGTGAACCACAACAACCAGGGTCAGAGTCGGTGTTCCCCCGTTTTGCGGTTCATCAGGAGATGTTGTACCGGTTAAACCAGCTGCGAGGTGAATTAGAGTTAGCCCTCCAACATGTACTCGGGGGTCATCTGGGAATGCAGAAGACACAGGACCGGATACTACAACAGTTTTACTGGCCTAATGTGTTTAGGGAGGTGGAAAAATTCTGTAAGTCTTGCCCGACCTGCCAGGCAACTAGCCCCAGCACCTTTTTCGCAGTCCCTTGGTACCTCTCCTGATCATCGAGGTGCCGTTTGAGCGAAATCGCTATGGACCTCGTAGGCCCAGTACCGGAGTCCGCTAGAGAACACCAACACATCTTGGTCGTCCTGGACTATGCCACTCGGTACCCGGAGGCGGGGAAACTGCGACATACAATCGGCGAAGCTTATAGCTAAGGAGCTAATGGAGATGTTCTCCCGAGTGGGGCTGCCTAAAGAGGTTCTGACTGACCAGGGGACCCCTTTTATGTCCAAGGTCATGAGGGAACTCTGTAAATTGCTGCTTATCAGACAGTTACGGACGTCTGTGTACCATCCCCAAATGGACGGTCTGGTTGAAAGGTTTAACAAAACTCTAAAAACTATGTTAAAAAGGGTGGTGTCTAAAGATGGGAAGGATTGGGACCTTCTTCTGCCCTATCTCATGTTCGCTGTGCAAGTGGTACCCCAGGCTTCTACTGGGTTCTCGCCCTTCGAATTGCTGTATGGCAGACATCCTCATAGTCTGTTGGATGTGGCCAAAGAGGCGTGAGAACAGCAACCCACTCCGCATAAAAGTGTCCTGGAGTATGTTATCAAGATGCAACAGCAGATAGAGACCGTTTTGCCTCCTTGTCAGGAAGCATATGGAGGCCGCTCAGCGAGCCCATAGTCGGATCTATAATCGGCAGGCTCGGGTCTGGATCTTTAACCCGGGTGATCGGGTTTTGGTTCTGGTACCGAACGTGAACAGTATGTTCCTGGCTAGATGATAGGGGCCCTACGAGGTACTCGAGAAAGTTGGAGAGGTAAATTACAAGGTACACCAGCCAGGGCGGTGGAAGCCAGAGCAGGTTTACCATGTTAATTTACTTAAACCTTGGAAAGATAGTGAGACCTGTACTGAAGACACCTGCGGCCGGGTTTTCTAGGGGAAGAGGTTCTGGCTCCTATGTCTGATGCAAGGGAAGAGGTTGCCACAGTAAAAATTGCTGACAACCACTCCTCTAAACAGGCTCAGGAGACCAGGGAGTTCGTTAGTCCGAACATGGATGTGTTCTCTGACCTTCCTGGACGCATGTCTGCAATCCAGCATGACATTGCCACTGAGCCTCAGGCAAAAGTCCGGTTAAAGCCATACCGGGTACCCGAGCCTCGGCGACAAGCCATCTCAGAAGAAGGTGCAGCTTATGCTGCGGCTAGACGTCATTGAGGAGTGTAAAAGTGAGTGGGCCAGTCCTATAGTCTTAATACCCAAGCCAGACGGGACGTTACGGTTTTGTAACTATTTTCGTAAGCTGAACAAAATATCTAAATTCGATGCATATCCCATGCCTCGGGTGGATGAGCTTATTGAAAGGTTAGGTCAAGCCCAGTATTTTTCTGTTTTGGACCTCACCAAAGGGTACTGGCAGGTACCTTTGACGGAGGCTGCCAAAGATAAAACTGCCTTCATTACATAAGAGGGGCTGTACCAATATAAGGTATTACCCTTCGGTCTGCATGGCGCTCCTGCCACTTTTCAACGTCTAATGGACATTGTGCTTCGACCACATTGGCGGTAGGCCTCGGCTTACCTGGATGATATTGTCATTCACAGAACTGACTGGGAAAGTCACCTGCTCAAAGCAAAGGCCGTAGTGGACTCCCTTTGAAAGGCTGGTCTAACAGCTAACCCCAAAAAATGTGCGATAGGGTTATAGAAGACCAAATACCTAGGGTATGTCATTGGGTGCGGAGACATCAAACCCCAAGTAAACAAAATAGAGGCGATAAGGAATTGGACCTGACCTGTCACCTTAAGGCAAGTAAAGTCATTCCTGGGAATGGTAGGCTATTATATGAGGTTCGTTCCCCATTTTGCCACTTTAGCAGCTCCATTGACAGGGCTCTTGAAGGGACGGAAGTCCGTGATGGTCCGCTAGAATGACCAGGAATGAAGAGGTTTTCTGTGCTTTGAAGTCGGCCCTGTGTGGGTCCCCGGTTTTGGTGACGCCCGACTTCAAAAGGGAGTTTATAGTACAGACCGATGCCTCGGAAGTAGGCCTCGGTGCTGTACTGTCTCAGGAAGTCAACGGGGAGGAGCATCCCGTTGTCATCCTCAGCCGTAAGCTCACTCCGTTATCTGTTGGGGAGAAAGTTCCATCTGGTGACCGACCACTCCCCTCTCAAGTGCATGAACCAGGCCAAAAGAGAGGAATGCTCAGGTCACCAGATGGTTCTTGTCCTTGCAAAACTTTAAGTTTCCAGTAGAACACAGGATAGGCTGGTTACAGGGAAACGTGGATGTCCTGTCCTGGGTACACTGACTGGCGTGTGTTCACCCCCTCAGGGTTGAACAAAGGAAGGGGGAGGGGTATGTGACATAGCAAGGGGTTTTGTTTGGGAAGGCAGGCATTTTCCTCCCAACATGGGCAGCTGGGCTGATTTCCAGCCAGGTGGGATCAAATACCGGACCGGAGTTTAAGTGCCAATCCGGGTTTTGGCAGCACCTGGCTGTCCTTTAAATAGGCAGCTGGGCTCATAATCTGAGTCTCTGTTTTGGGATCTGAGGCATGGTGCCGTGCTAGAGGGCTGAGAGCCTCATGCGGGGAAATAGGCTCCTAAAGCCTGTTGTGGACCGCTGAAAAAACCTGCTAACAAGGTGACAGTTTTTTTTCTTTGGATTTTCCTTTGTGTGAACGAACACTAAGACTGAAAAATGTTGCTTTGTTTTTTCCTCCTGTGTGAATAAATACTGAAGTTTTGTTTTACAAACTGTTTCTTTTGCCTCTGTTCTGCGTCTGCTTACCCTGCCTACCACAGCAAATCCTCACAACACTCATTGACAAATAAAATAACGCACCCAGGTAGAAATGTTGGATTGCTGCAAAACATTGCATGCAGTTATGTCTCAAGCAGATATGTAAATGATAACAGATGGATCTGCCACAAGAGGGTGTAAAAGTGCTTCCCCCGCTGCCCTATAAAAAGGTTCTCAGATGTTACTTTTGGGTAGTGTACCTGTTGGTGAGAAATCATTGATTGCTACACATGCCTCTGTGACACACTTGAAGACATTTTGCCCAGTTGACAGAGGAGGCACATTATTGGACTGAGAAAAGCAGAATAATTCTGACTTAACTGTTAGTAGGTATTAGAAGCAGTGGTCACTAGAAGACACACACACATGGTGAACAGGCTCTGGACGGCCCAGAATACCACCAAGTAGAGAGGACTGTTTGTTCTGCTGACAGGCACTACCAGCTCCCACAGTTTAGTCATCCACATCCAGACACAGGTGGCATCTTCATTACACACCCCTATCTCTGCCCCTACCATTGCCAGGAGCTTAGCAAAAGGAAATTGTGTCACTGCTCACACTACGTGTCCTGTTATTGACAGCCAGCCACTGTTGGCACCTTCATATGCAGTGGTGTGGTGAATGAGGAATTTGGCCTGCTACAGACTCAAACTGTATTGTCTTTAGCAATGAATCCAGGTTCTGATTGAGATCTGATGATGGTCAGGTTCGAGAATGGAGGCCTCCCTGGTGAGTGCTTCAATCCTGCTTTTGCTGTGGAGAGATGCTGATGTGACAATCTGAAGAGCCAATGCATAGTCGGTCACCCCTAGTAGTGATATGAGGAACACTAACAGCTCAGCAATATCTGCAGGACATCCAGCTGCCACATGTGTTGCCTCTCATGGCAGAGCTTCCAACTGGCACTTTTCAGGAGGATAATGCTCATCCACACAAAGCAAGGTTTTCCAGGAATGTCTCAAACAGATTGCAATTTGCAACACTTCCTTGGCCTGCCCGGTCGCCAGATTTATCGCCAATTGAGCATTTGTAGGACTAGCTTCAGCAACCTATCTATGTGTTATCAGGATGTACAGGCCTAGCCGCAACATCTGTGGGCAAATGTGGCACAGGATACCATATGCCTCCATGCCCAACCATATCTCATCTTGTATCCAGGCTAGAGGCAGCCCAACAGGGTACTAGAGCCTTCTTTCAGTTGTACAGTTTTCCCCATAAACATATCCATTTGCTCTAATATTGTAATCACTTACATACACTCACCTAAAGAATTATTAGGAACACCTGTTCTATTTCTCATTAATGCGATTATCTAGTCAACCAATCACATGGCAGTTGCTTCAATGCATGTAGGGTTGTGGTCCTGGTCAAGACAATCTCCTGAACTCCAAACTGAATGTCAGAATGGGAAAGAAAGGTGGGCTACAACAGAAGAAGACCCCACCGGGTACTCATCTCAACTACAAATAGGAAAAAGAGGCTACAATTTGCACAAGCTCACCATAATTGGACTGTTGAAGACTGGAAAAATGTTGCCTGGTCTGATGAGTCTCGATTTCTGTTGAGACATTCAAATGGTAGAGTCCGAATTTGGCGTAAACAGAATGAGCACATGTATCCATCATGCCTTGTTACCACTGTGCAGGCTGGTGGTGTAATGGTGTGGGGGATGTTTTCTGGGCACACTTTTGGCCCCTTAGTGCCAATTGGCCATCGTTTAAATGCCACGGGCTACCTGAGCATTGTTTCTGACCATGTCCATCCCTTCATGACCACCATGTACCCATCCTCTGATGGCTACTTCCAGCAGGATAATGCACCATGTCACAAAGCTTGAATCATTTCATGACAATGAGTTCACTGTACTAAAATGGCCCCCACAGTCACCAGATCTCAACCCAATAGAGCATCTTTGGGATGTGGTGGAACTGGAGCTTCGTGCCCTGGATGTGCATCCCTCAAATCTCCATCAACTGCAAGATGCTATCCTATCAATATGGGCCAACATTTCTAAAGAATGCTATCAGCACCTTGTTGAATCAAGGCAGTTCTGAAGGCAAAAGGGGGTCCAACACCGTATTAGTATGGTGTTCCTAATAATTCTTTAGGTGAGTGTATATCATCATTATACAGGGAGTGCAGAATTATTAGGCAAATGAGTATTTTGACCACATCATCCTCTTTATGCATGTTGTCTTACTCCAAGCTGTATAGGCTCGAAAGCCTACTACCAATTAAGCATATTAGGTGATGTGCATCTCTGTAATGAGAAGGGGTGTGGTCTAATGACATCAACACCCTATATCAGGTGTGCATAATTATTAGGCAACTTCCTTTCCTTTGGCAAAATGGGTCAAAAGAAGGACTTGACAGGCTCAGAAAAGTCAAAAATAGTGAGATATCTTGCAGAGGGATGCAGCACTCTTAAAATTGCAAAGCTTCTGAAGCGTGATCATCGAACAATCAAGCGTTTCATTCAAAATAGTCAACAGGGTCGCAAGAAGCGTGTGGAAAAACCAAGGCGCAAAATAACTGCCCATGAACTGAGAAAAGTCAAGCGTGCAGCTGCCAAGATGCCACTTGCCACCAGTTTGGCCATATTTCAGAGCTGCAACATCACTGGAGTGCCCAAAAGCACAAGGTGTGCAATACTCAGAGACATGGCCAAGGTAAGAAAGGCTGAAAGACGACCACCACTGAACAAGACACACAAGCTGAAACGTCAAGACTGGGCCAAGAAATATCTCAAGACTGATTTTTCTAAGGTTTTATGGACTGATGAAATGAGAGTGAGTCTTGATGGGCCAGATGGATGGGCCCGTGGCTGGATTGGTAAAGGGCAGAGAGCTCCAGTCCGACTCAGACGCCAGCAAGGTGGAGGTGGAGTACTGATTTGGGCTGGTATCATCAAAGATGAGCTTGTGGGGCCTTTTCGGGTTGAGGATGGAGTCAAGCTCAACTCCCAGTCCTACTGCCAGTTTCTGGAAGACACCTTCTTCAAGCAGTGGTACAGGAAGAAGTCTGCATCCTTCAAGAAAAACATGATTTTCATGCAGGACAATGCTCCATCACACGCGTCCAAGTACTCCACAGCGTGGCCGGCAAGAAAGGGTATAAAAGAAGAAAATCTAATGACATGGCCTCCTTGTTTACCTGATCTGAACCCCATTGAGAACCTGTGGTCCATCATCAAATGTGAGATTTACAAGGAGGGAAAACAGTACACCTCTCTGAACAGTGTCTGGGAGGCTGTGGTTGCTGCTGCACGCAATGTTGATGGTGAACAGATCAAAACACTGACAGAATCCAAGGATGGCAGGCTTTTGAGTGTCCTTGCAAAGAAAGGTGGCTATATTGGTCACTGATTTGTTTTTGTTTTGTTTTTGAATGTCAGAAATGTATATTTGTGAATGTTGAGATGTTATATTGGTTTCACTGGTAAAAATAAATAATTTAAATGGGTATATATTTGTTTTTTGTTAAGTTGCCTGATAATTATGCACAGCATGATGTTGCTACTGCGCATGCGCCGCTGTCTGTAGTCGTCGATGGGAGGAGGTGGTAATGCACTAATGGGTGCGCCGCTGATGTCATCAGTAGGCGGCACAGTTGTGCATTGGCACGTCCCCCAGTGATGATGTTGCGTAACTGGGACATGCGTACTGGACTCCTGAGGACGCGCCGATCGGCGCATTGGTATATGCGGGCGACATCATTCCCCCAGGTAGAAACTCATTAGTCTTCTCTATTTGCACATGAGCATTATTACAGTTGATGCACCAATGATATAGTGATGAGTTGCAGGTGTAACTAATCTTGTATCTTATGGTGTTTCCATATGTGATTTGCCATATTATGGAATTTATTGTATGTAATGCACAAGTCACTTTACTATGTATGATCAATTTGCGTTTTTTGAACATATTTGTATACTGTATATATGGATCATCTTTAAAGTACCAATTATGTTGTTTGATTAATTGTATGCATTGATACACCTTTATATACCTGTTATTCACTGTTCACCAATGCTTGAGAAAGGCTCATGTTGGAGCCGAAACGTCGCTTTTGCCACCATATGGGTGATTAAACACATCTTTTGAGAAGATACGCTTGGAGTGCAGTCCAATTTTTCTATATATATATACATGCATGACTGGTGGTGGTCACACAGTTTTTCAATTAAACAGATTTATATGTATAGTAACAAAATTTTATTACACAATTAACATAATTCAAGTATTAAAGAGTATTAAAGAATTGTATACAGTATTAAAAACTAAATGCATTGATAATTTTTTTTTCAAATTGTAAATTGGTAGTCAGTGGGTGACATAAGGAACTGAATGTCATGCAGTCAGAGTCAGGCTGGCACATTTTAGCCTTAGTGGCAAGAGCACAGCACTGGCCGATGACTAGCAGCCAATTCTTAACAAGTTTACCTCTGACTGCTGCATAAATATCGTTATTCATTTTAGGCCTCATGCACACGACCGTAGTTATGGTCCGCATCCGAGCCGCAGTTTTTGCGGCTCGGATGTGGACCCATTCACTTCAATGAGGGACGCAAAAGATGCGGACAGCACTCCGTGTGCTGTCCGCATCCGTTTCTCTGTTCCGAGGCCCTGCAAAAAAATATATAGCATGTCCTATTCTTGTCCGTTTTGTGGACAAGAATAGGCATGTCTACAATGGGCCGCCCGTTCCGTTCCACAAATTGCGGAAGGCACACGGGCAGCTTCCGTTTTTTGCAGATCAGCGGTTTGCGGACCGCAAAAAACGGCACGGTCGTGTGCATGAGGCCTTACAGTGTTGTATTCATACCCACATTTTTTCACATTTTACCCACAAACTTAAAAGCATTTTATTGGGTTTTTATGTGATAGACTAACACAAAGTAGCAAGTGGCTTGTGACAAACTGCAAACAGGACTTCTTATGGCTTGCTTTCAAAAATGTCTTTCTTGTTGCCAGTTCCATAAAGGCCAGATTTGTGGAGGGCACAACTAATAGTTGTCCTCTGGACAGATTCTCCCACCTGAGCTGTGGATCTCTATAGCTTCTCCAAAATGACCGTGGGCCTCTTTGCTGCTTCTCTAATTAGTGCTCTCATTACCTGCAACTGTATTCTCCACTAGTTATTATTTCCTTTGCTATTATTATAAATCATACATGGTTCAAAATGTGTAAGCTGTTTTTTTAGGTGCAAATCACAAAAAAATGGGCAATCAGGTGAGACAATCAGAGCCTCCCCGATGTACTGCTCAATACTTACAAAGGAAAAAACTAACAGGGGCAGTAGACTAAATAAAATAAATCGTTATTTTATTTAGTCTACTGCCCCTGTTAGTTTTTTCCTTAGTTTTTTTAGGTGCACATACGATTTATTTATGCTATTAATAAAGTTAATGTTTTATCTTCCTGCAGTGCTTGAACCATACCTCAATCTTCTAATAAGAAAAAAAAGTCACACCAAAGTATTTCTGCCACTAAGTTATTGTGACTTCATCAGGGTCCATGCTTAGCCAACGCAGAGAGGTAGGGTATTCACATAAGGACAAGACAGACAGTAGGGCCCCCTCTTGCCCTGGGCCCCATAGCAGTCGCATGGTCTGCCGCTATGGTAGTTACGGCCATGCCCATGTTGCTTTCATTGTTCCGACTTCCATTCATCATTTTCCTGGTATGTAGACACACCCTATACATCTATCCACTTGGAGGTTACACTGAGGGTCCCTGATGCCACCAGTGTCACTGTTGCTTTGGGAATCTTGACAATATCTTCTGTATGAATATCTCCACTGGTAACAGTATTTTCCCTCCTCCTACCCCTTGCTCACTGACAGCAGCTTTGTATCCCTAATTACCACTTTTCCTAATGACAGCAGCACCCCATCCCCTCTGGCCTATCAACCCTGAATGTCTCCTAAGGGACTAAAACAGGAAGCACATGCCCTATGGCACAATCGTATCTGCTTACAGCATGTTAAAGGAGTTGTCTGAGATAATTAAAGATGCCTGTGACATATACAGTCATGTGCCTGGATTCAGCACCTGACTGCTGAAGCCCATCACTGTCCTCAGCTGTAGACAGCTGAGAACAGCCATTGGCTGCAGAGGTCAGGTACTATCCAGGCATGCCACTGCTGCAGGTTCAAAACAAACAGCAGCAGGAGTACAGAACAGCTCCACAGAGAACGGTGCTGGAGAAGCAAGTGCATATTATATTTTTTGCCATTTTCCAACATTTTGAACTGTAAAACATTGAGGATTACAGTATGGTATCATTAATACTGTACACGTGTAAAATCTCTGCAGGATAAAATGTCTGCTGACTGGAAGCATTTGTACAAGTGGCTATCTGCAATATCTTGTAATCAGAATTTTTAATAGAAGATTGCTATTGTAGGAAACTTCTGTCAGAAATGATAATGTACATAAAAGTACACAAAGGAATAATACTAAAAACATGAGAAACAAATCTTTCAGTAACCAGCAGATGGCGCTGTGTCATTTTACATCATGATTTGGCTAAGGCAAGCGGTGCCTGCCTAATAACAATACAAGGTTAGAGAGGTCAGCTGTGTTTTTCTTTTACCTGTAATTTGTATTGGATGTCAGGGCTGTTATATGCTATTAAATTTGACAGTTATATCATAATTATGTGAAAAGTCTAAACATTATAGCAAAACATCCATTTCTGTTGTCCCATGTAGATTCCAATCATTAATTGATAGTTACCCTGAAAGGATACTGACAAGAATAAAACATTTATAAGACAATTTCATATGCATGTTTTCTATCCTTTCTCTCTCTGGCAAACAAGAATGTACACCCAGAAACGAATCTTTTGTGCTACACAATAGCTAAGCTACATGCTAAAAAGTAATTACATCCATTTCAACTGTAAAGTGTTGCATAATATCTTAGTGCTATAGAAATAAAGATCATTATTATTTCAAAGAAAATTAGCGGCCCAATTTATGTGTCCAAATTAGGCCTCTTGCACACGAACATGCAGTGTTTTGCGGTCCGCAAATTGCGGATCCGCAAAACACGGATGCCGCCCTTGTGCCTTCCGCAATTTGCAGAACGGAACAGACGGCCCATTATAGAAATGCCTATTCTTGTCCGCAAAACGGACAAGAATAGGACACTATCTATAATGTTTGCAGGGCCACAGAACGGAGCAATGGATGTGGACAGCACACAGAGTGCTGTCCACATCATTTGCGGCCCCATTGAAGTCAAATATTCCCATCTATTTCTTTGCTAGATTTATATCAAGTTGGCAACTAAGGGGACATACCCTTTTTCAAGAGGTGTGTCCTTTCTGCAGAAGCTCTCCCTATCACAGCTTAGGGGGCATGGTTCCTTTCTACTGTAGCTTTCTCCCTATCACAGCTCAAGGGACACGTCCTTTCTGCTGCAGCTCTGTTCCTGTAACTGTCACAGTTTCTGGTTTGAAAAATAGACATGAGACAACCCCTTTAACCCCTACGTCCCCGCCCCCCCCCCCTACCTCCACCACCACACATTTCAATAGCCATAGCTTTTTAAGTTTTCCATTTATTGTGGAATAAATTTACTGTGTCTTTTGTTGATAAAAGGGAAAAAAAAAAATCTTTGTGGAGTTAAGATGAAAAAAAAAAACTGAATTCTTACATACAATTCTTGATCACTGTTATTCAATTTTTGGGGGGTGTGAGACAGTGACAGGTCTCACGCAGCTTAGAGGAAAGGAAGGGGTGGATAGTGCGGTCCACACCCCTATTCCACCACAGGTGAGGCAAGCTGGAGATAATAAGGGCTGGCATAAAGCACCTCCCAGGGTGTCAGCAAGGGGGAAGTGTTGTCTTGGGACAGAGACTGTGACAGAGGCCTGGAGGCTCTGTGAGTGTGGTCTCAGCCAGGCAAGGCTGAGGGGCCACGAGGCTGGGTGGTAGCCTGGAGTTGGGGGACGTAGCGATGCCTGGGAGGGTCGCAGGGCCATAGTCAGGCAGACTACTGAACCCAAATCCCCCACAAGAAACAGTTAACTGGAGACAGTGGGCATTCTGTGCTCTGTACAGCAAGGAGGCTGTGGGACATTTGGCTGACAAAGCCGCATGAGTTCACAAGGTGTGAACTCTGACCTAGGTGAGTCAGGAAACTTTGTGTTGAGTTAGAGCCTGGACGGGCGAGTGTTTATTATTTTGTCATCTTGTTGTTGCTGATGTTGCACAATAAATGCAATGTTTGGACATTATATACGTGTCTGGTGAGGTAACCTGTGAGAATGACCCCCGGAGAAGAGCTAAACCCCCACAATTGGTGTCGGATGCGGGCAGGTGTCCTTGCTGATAATTAAAAGTGCTGGAAGCCTGCTAGTTTGCAGGAGCAGCGGCTGCTGGAAAACTGCTGGTGTTAATCTGGACATTTTTTTTTCTGTGGTGCAAAGTTTGCAGGATTTAAAGGGCCAGAAGCCAGTGAGAGAGAGTGACCTGTGGAAGTTTTTTTTATGGCGACCTGGATGAAAGATGGTCCAGTGTGGCGGAAAGTTCGCATAACGGAGGTGATGTCCTCTGGGGGAAGTGGACCGGTTTGGCGGAAAACCGAGGCCACTGAGAAAGTAATGAAGCAGCTGGTGCAGGAAACAAATGCCTTGTTGAGGAAGCCAAGTGCTGCACTTGGAGAGGCTGCTCTGAACTTGCTGGAGAATGGAGTGCGGGAAAAAAATAAGTATGCCGTTGCCAAGGGCAACCGACGGGAAGAAAGTGAGATGGAGAGCGGTGCGACTCTCAGGCGTTCCGGTATTCCCTGGCAGTGGGTACAGAGTCCTAAAGTGTGTGGCTGGAGTGACTGTCCGGAAGGAGACTGGAGTCAAGGTGTTTCCGATGGCAACGAGTGCACTGAGGAGCCTGTGTGTGTTCAGGTGATCAGGAACCAAGGGTTGGAGGTTCCCAACATCCTGGATAAGGAAGATGACTGCTGTGGAGACGTGCGTACTGCAGTTGGGAGCGCCAAACCCGTGACTGCTGTGGGTAAGAGCGTTCCAGTTGTTTCTTATGCAGCAATTAAAGTGACAGGGAGCAGGGATCTGGAGGTTGGGCATGTTGCTGACCAGTGCCCTAACACCTCAGAAGCCCTGTGTTGTGGTATGAGCTGGCAGCAGTTGCTATCTGCCGAGCCAGTGGGTGTAAAAACACCAGGACTAGAGACTGCTACACAAATGTGTGACCTTGTGGAGAAGGGCAGTCCAGTCCAGGCGTTGTTGGATGCAGAGAGCCAGGTGATCCTGGTACCTGCCAGCCAGGTGGCTGAGAACTATGTGCGAGACTTTCATGGAGTTAGCATGAACTGTCCGATGGTTCTTCCTGAGTGTGAGACTATGGTGACAGAAGGGACTAAAGTGACACCTAGAACCAATGGTGCCAAGTTATCGGCATTGCCTAATGAAAATGTGAAGTTATGCAAATTAAGTGATAATGATAACACCCTTTTTCCCTTGCAGGCTGTGATCAGGAAAAGAGGTAACCCTGCTGGCTTAATTGTACAGGTCCTTCTAAAAAAATTAGCATATTGTGATAAAGTTCATTATTTTCTGTAATGTACTGATAAACATTAGACTTTCATATATTTTAGATTCATTACACACAACTGAAGTAGTTCAAGCCTTTTATTGTTTTAATATTGATGATTTTGGCATACAGCTCATGAAAACCCCAAATTCCTATCTCAAAAAATTAGCATATCATGAAAAGGTTCTCTAAACGAGCTATTAACCTAATCATCTGAATCAACTAATTAACTCTAAACACCTGCAAAAGATTCCTGAGGCTTTTAAAAACTCCCAGCCTGGTTCATTACTCAAAACCGCAATCATGGGTAAGACTGCCGACCTGACTGCTGTCCAGAAGGCCATCATTGACACCCTCAAGCAAGAGGGTAAGACACAGAAATAAATTTCTGAACGAATAGGCTGTTCCCAGAGTGCTGTATCAAGGCACCTCAGTGGGAAGTCTGTGGGAAGGAAAAAGTGTGGCAGAAAACGCTGCACAACGAGAAGAGGTGACCGGACCCTGAGGAAGATTGTGGAGAAGGACCGATTCCAGACCTTGGGGGACCTGCGGAAGCAGTGGACTGAGTCTGGAGTAGAAACATCCACATGCGTGTGCAGGAAATGGGCTACAGGTGCCAAATTCCCCAGGTCAAGCCACTTTTGAACCAGAAACAGCGGCAGAAGCGCCTGACCTGGGCTACAGAGAAGCAGCACTGGACTGTTGCATGTCATTCTGAAATCAAGGTGCCAGAGTCTGGAGGAAGACTGGGGAGAGGGAAATGCCAAAATGCCTGAAGTCCAGTGTCAAGTACCTGCAGCATACGGGTAGGCTACCCGACACTGCTAGATTTGAGTGTGTAGTTCCCTTTAAGCCAGTCAGGCCGGTTACCGGCAATCCTTATAACAGCCAGCAGAGGGAGCCCCCAGTTCAGTATAAATAGGCTAGGGCCTAGCTCAGAAGGGTAGAAGTTTCCAGACTCAGTGCAGAGAGGATTCCCTCCTGAGTCCATGCATAGAAGTCAGAAGGGCATAGCTAAACAGCCTGAAGACAAAGAATACCACAGAGGCCGATCAGATAAAGCAAGAGGTACTCAAGACAACAGAGGAGGTACTATATAAAGACAACTTCAAGGGTACGCCAGCTATAGGGCATTAGACTTTGGAGAGAAAGTCACATGTAGCAGGACCGGTCAGGAATATTGTGCAAACCGCCTGTACTGCATCTCCTGTAATCAACACTCTGTATAATGCCTTGCTAAGACCGGCCATTCTGTACTCCCAAGAACCAGCTGTATCCACTGATATTCAGTAAAAGTTCCAGTTTTTGTTGGCTATCCTATGCTTGCCTCATTCTTCTACAATACCATACACGGCGTGTCACCGTTTACTTGACACTGGCGTCACGAACTCTTTAACTACCTGCCTGTTCCAGCATTCGCCCCGATTTGAAGACGACAGTGGATCCCAGGTTAGTGGTCAATCTGCACTACAAAGCCCAGCACACACTACTGACCCCCTGGGACACTGCATCGCTCTTTTTGGCGTCACGAACAGGATCCGCATACTTCTACAGTGCAGAGAAGTGTGAACTGTGTGCTTTAACTATTCCACCACCGTATTACAAAGACTGTACCCTTTATTTCCAAGCCGGTGGATTGAAATTGTGCCTGGGAGGAATCGGATGCGCTGTACTGTGTTGCGCTACCCCCAGAGAGAAAATCGTATTTGTGGACTGTGATTTATTGGACTTTGCAACACCCTGCTTGCTGTCAGGGAATCGTGATCAAGATGGCCACCGGCCGCCTGGAGTAAAGTTTCCCGCGCTGCTGAGGACCTCCGTGGGCGGATCCCTTCAAAGACACAGAGAATCCCGCCCTCTTCATCATCGCACCGCCGCGGCCCTGCTTTTCCTGCGTCAGCAACGTCACCGCGTACACAGGACGTCCGGAGTCTCACGAGATTTGGCCTGCGCGAACCCGGCGATACCGGTAAGAACTTGTATCCGGAGGGAAGGGGATTGTTCCGGCCCCTTTAGTCACCAGCAGCCACCTCGTAATAAGTTAACATGTCAGATCCGGGAGTTGCCGAGCGGCCGGACCCGGGAGAGCTTGCGGCTCCTAATCATCCTATAGCCCCCAGCATGATGCCCTTTACCATGCCTTACTATTTTGGGGCCCCATGGTTTCCCCGCTATAACGGAGAGGCCCATACCCTAAGGGACTTTAAGGAAAAGTTGCTGGCCTTATTCAAACTGTACCCCATAAATGCCGATCAGCAAATGGAAATCTTGCTAGCGCAACTGGAGGGGGCTGCCCGCAGAGAGGTATTATCCTGGCCTGCTGCGGAACGGAGTACTCTAGAGCAGATATTCACCCGCCTCAGGACCATTTTTGAAACGAGGACTGCCTCAGAGATAAAGATGCACTTCTTTGGCAAGAAACAGAGGCCCGGTGAGTCCCTCCGTGACTATGCCCTATCACTTCAGGAGGCTTTGGGGGCTGTAATTCAGATAGATCCCAAGGAAGCTGATAACCAGGATCAGACCCTGAGGGAACAATTTATTACCGGAGTGGCTAGTGAGCAAATAAGGACCCAATTAAAGATGCTGTCCGCCCAACACCCTAACAGTACCTTTCTGGACTTTAAAGAACTGGCTATAAAAATTCTGGGGTCAGCAGTATCTACAGAGTTGAACACCCCACCTGAGTTATCAGCCTGCAGGTCAAAACCGTTTATCATTAACCGAGCTGAGGCCGGTCAAGCTGTTCAGACTACAGCAAGCCCTTCCATCTGTATACCGATGCTAGCAAGCGAGGCCTGGGGGCTGTGTTAGCCCAGATCCAAGAGGGAAAAGAAAGAGTGATAGCTTATGCAAGCCGCTCCTTGAAAGGAGCTGAGAAAAATGACCAGAATTATAGTTCCTTCAAACTAGAGTTCCTGGCATTAGTGTGGGCAGTGACGGAGAAATTCAAAGATTATCTAGCCGCTACCCCATTCATTGCATTCACTGACAATAACCCTCTGGCACATCTAAATACAGCTAAATTGGGGGCTTTGGAGCAAAGATGGGCCTCTCGCCTCGCCAACTATGATTTCTCTGTAAAATATCGTGCTGGACGTACTAATGACAATGCTGATGCTTTATCCAGACTTCCCACAGAGACAGCTCCTGATGATGTGCGAGATGCTTGGGAAGATGTAGAAATGCCGGCCTTCTACCATAAATTTGCTCAACAGGATCAGGCTCGGGCTACCAGTAACAGAGCTGCAGTTCCTTCACCCTCCAGTAGGCCTGAACTCAAAGAAGAAAGGTGGGTGAAACTACAGTCTGAAAGTAGAGTGCTGGGTGAATTGTTGGACTTCATCACCAGTGGCAGAACCCCTGAGAGGATTCGGCGTAAGAGTACAGATCCTGAGCTCATCAAACTGTGGAGACAGCGCCATCAGCTCTTCATACAAAAGGGCCTGTTGCTGCGGAGAAGCCTAGACCCAGTGTCCAACGAGAGGGTGCATCAGATTCTCATACCCCGACGAGATGCAGGTATGGTGTTGGAGATGTACCACAATCAATCCGGTCACTTTGGGGTCCAAAAGACTGAGGCAAATATCCGCCAGCGGTTTTACTGGGTGGGCATGCGAGAAGACATGGAGAAGTGGTGTCGAGAGTGTGTAGCCTGTACCTTGAAACGAGGTGAACACCATGATCAGAGGGCACCACTGAGACCCATTGTAAGTACTCGTCCTCTTGAACTTGTCGCCATCGACCATGTGAAGCTGGAACCTAGTCGCTCAGGGTATGTGTACGCTATGACTATTATTGACCATTTCACTAAGTTTGTTGTAGCGGTGCCTGTGAGAGACCAGACGGCCAAGACTACAGCCGAACTGTTCTGGAAACACTTCCTCCTGCCCTACGGTTGTCCAGAAAAGATCCTCACCGATCAAGGTCCTGCTTTTGAGTCCCATCTGTTCCATGAACTGTGCCGCCTGCACAACTGTAAGAAGATCCGGACGACGGCCTACCATCCGCAAGGTAATGGATTGTGTGAAAAAATGAATCAGACCTTGATAGAGATGCTGAGGACCGTGCCTCCTGAAACCAGGGGAGATTGGCCTAATCTGTTGCCACAGCTCATGTTCACATACAATCATACCATACACTGTTCCACCGGGTATACCCCCTTCTATTTGATGTTTGGGCGCCAAGGGTTATTGCCTGCTGACCACTCCTTGGACGTACTCGTACCTGATTGCATCAACCCATTACCTAATACCGACTGGGTTGCTGAACACCAAAGGCGATTGAATACGGCCCAAGCTATTGTTCAGGAACGTATGGACTATGCTAGAGACCGGCAGCAGAGAGACTATGACCAAGCAGCCCATGCAGATCCCTTGACAATAGGGGCTGTGGTATGGTTAAAAAATAACCGCCGCACCAGTAAACTGGACAGTAAATGGGAACAAAGTCCCTATGTTGTCACTGCAATCCCAAATGTTGGAACTCACACTTATGAGATCACCCGGGAAGGCAGGGGATCCCAAATTGTACACCGAAACCGGTTAAAGCTCTGCCTGACACCAGAACCCAGTGCCGAGAGTTCTATCTCTGAACCCCCTGTGTCAGAGTCATCAATACGGCCCGAGGATCCTATGCAGGCTGTCCGTGATCTAAGGTATGACGCTGATCCCATGCATTGGCTTCTGACACCATGGTTGAACTTGTTGGTGCCCGCTCCGGCACCTACTGTACCTTCACTTCCAGAAGAGCCGGTTCAAGATGTCCCGGATCCAGCTCCCCCTCTAGTGGATCCTGTTGTTCCTGTTGTTCCTGTTGTTCCAGTTGTTCCTGACCAAGGTCTCACGGATGGAGATCCTCCTGTTGCTCCTCTCTCTTCTACCTCGTTGCTAAGGGAAGAGGAGACCCCTGTGCTGAGAAGGTCCACCCGGATAACCAGGGGACGTCCGCCAGTCCATTTAGGAGACTTTGACTATGCTGGTGGTGTCTCCCCCCGAACAGTTGTTAATAGAAATAGCCTGCTTGACGTTTGTACGCAAGAATGGACTCCTCCACGTGAGCCCTTGCCTGTTCTATACCCACGGGGAAACCCTGTGTAGTTCCTTATTATACTTCAGTCAAGGAAAAAATAGACTCACCTGGTTCACCTTAAGTCCGCTGTGCCAGGTCAGCGGCCGTGTCTAAGAAGAAAGAAGACGCCCCTTTTTCTTGCGTCATTTATTGCAAATGTTATATTTTTGTGTGAAATAGTTGTTTATTATATTTATAATGCAATGTTTAAATTATGCAGCAGCTTATGTTGGTTCAGGCATGTGTGTGAGTACGAGGCCTTACTCACGTTAAAGTCTGGGGGTGTGCAGCATACGGGTAGGCTACCCGACACTGCTAGATTTGAGTGTGTAGTTCCCTTTAAGCCAGTCAGGCCGGTTACCGGCAATCCTTATAACAGCCAGCAGAGGGAGCCCCCAGTTCAGTATAAATAGGCTAGGGCCTAGCTCAGAAGGGTAGAAGTTTCCAGACTCAGTGCAGAGAGGATTCCCTCCTGAGTCCATGCATAGAAGTCAGAAGGGCATAGCTAAACAGCCTGAAGACAAAGAATACCACAGAGGCCGATCAGATAAAGCAAGAGGTACTCAAGACAACAGAGGAGGTACTATATAAAGACAACTTCAAGGGTACGCCAGCTATAGGGCATTAGACTTTGGAGAGAAAGTCACATGTAGCAGGACCGGTCAGGAATATTGTGCAAACCGCCTGTACTGCATCTCCTGTAATCAACACTCTGTATAATGCCTTGCTAAGACCGGCCATTCTGTACTCCCAAGAACCAGCTGTATCCACTGATATTCAGTAAAAGTTCCAGTTTTTGTTGGCTATCCTATGCTTGCCTCATTCTTCTACAATACCATACACGGCGTGTCACCGTTTACTTGACACTGGCGTCACGAACTCTTTAACTACCTGCCTGTTCCAGCATTCGCCCCGATTTGAAGACGACAGTGGATCCCAGGTTAGTGGTCAATCTGCACTACAAAGCCCAGCACACACTACTGACCCCCTGGGACACTGCATACCCACAGTCAGTGATGGTCTGGGGTGCCATGTCAGCTGCTGGTGTTAGTCCACTGTGTTTTATCAAGGGCAGGGTCAATGCAGCTAGCTATCAGGAGATTTTGGAGCACTTCATGCTTCCATCTGCTGAAAAGCTTTATGGAGATGAAGATTTCATTTTTCAGCACGACCTGGCACCTGCTCACAGCGCCAAAACCACTGGTAAATGGTTTACTGACCATGGTATTACTGTGCTCAATTGGCCTGCCAACTCTCCTGACCTGAACCCCATAGAGAATCTGTGGGATATTGGGAAGAGAAAGTTGAGAGACGCAAGACCCAACACTCTGGATGAGCTTAAGGCCGCTATCGAAGCATCCTGGGCCTCCATAACACCTCAGCAGTGCCACAGGCTGATTGCCTCCATGCCACGCCGCATTGAAGCAGTCATTTCTGCAAAAGGATTCCCAAGTATTGAGTGCAGAACTGAACATAATTATTTGAAGGTTGACTTTTTTTGTATTAAAAACACTTTTCTTTTATTGGTCAGATGAAATATGCAAATTTTTTGAGATAGGAAATTTGGGTTTTCATGAGCTGTATGCCAAAATCATCAATATTAAAACAATAAAAGGCTTGAACTACTTCAGTTGGTGTGTAATGAATCTAAAATATATGAAAGTCTAATGTTTATCAGTACATTACAGAAAATAATGAACTTTATCACAATATGCTAATTATTTGAGAAGGACCTGTATATGTGGCAGGGATGTTGATTGAAAGTGAGGCAATGCTAGAAGGTGTTCCACAGTGTTCTATGGTTAGTGAGCCTGAGCAAGTGCAGGTGGTTCTCACTGAGGGGGAGTCTCCAGTAAGAACTAGGTTTTGTGGACCAGATGTTACAAATATGTTCATATATGATGCGATGTTGGGCTGGGACATTGTGTCGTTGTTATGGGGTAAGGTAGACACTTCTGCAGATAGTGAGGAAACTCCTGCAGAACCTGTACCTGTCCCTTTAAGTGAGGATCTAAGAGAGCTGCACTTTGACCTGCATGGGGAAAGAATATTGACCATTGGAAACAATGGTGCTGGTCAAGTGAAAAGTGATGGTGACAAAAGTGCGGAAATGCATAAGGAAAATATGTCCTATGAAATATGTGGTGACAGTGATGTACCTTTTCCGTTGAAGGTTGTGGTCAGGGGAGAAGCGCCCCCTGGTGGTAAAAATGTAAATGATGATGAAACTTTATTTTCTGCATCTGCTATGTTTCATGAAGCGCTATATGACTTAATCAAAAGGTTTGAAGACATGCATATAAGTAGTGTGGAGCAAAGCCCAGCTCCAGCCCAGTGTTTGAAAGTGCAGGAAAATATGATGGGGTTAGAGGGTGTACTGCACGAGGTGCAGCAGTCCAAGAAAAGACATGAGGCGCAGGTGCGGGAGCCAGAGGATCAAAAAAGAGAGAGGGATCAAAAAGTGCATCATTATCACCCGGGAAAGAGGAAAAAAGAGTATCTTGCCATGAGATGGGCACTTGAGGCCGTTAGGCAGATTAGATTGGGCAAGAGGCTAGTTTGGGTGATAAACCAAGCTCTGCTGGCGTGGGTCTGGCAGAACAAGGGGAAGGTACGTGTCACCGAGGTTCCTGGCCTCGGTGAAATAAGAACCGGTAATTTTCTGTGTCATCAGCAGCTAGTGCTCACTGACACTGGGTTACTTAGTGTGGCCGTAAAGCCAATCTGGGCCGGTTCTTATTGGGAGCAGCCAAAGAGCAGGGTGGGTGGCTGTTCCCCACGTCCAGGCCAAGTGGATGCCCTCTCACCAGCCTCCCTTGGTTATGCAGGTGTTCACCCTCACGGGCTTGAACAAAGGGAGGGGGTATGTGAGACAGTGACAGGTCTCACGCAGCTTAGAGGAAAGGAAGGGGTGGATAGTGCGGTTCACACCCCTATTCCACCACAGGTGAGGCAAGCTGGAGATAATAAGGGCTGGCATAAAGCACCTCCCAGGGTGTCAGCAAGGGGGAAGTGTTGTCTTGGGACAGAGACTGTGACAGAGGCCTGGAGGCTCTGTGAGTGTGGTCTCAGCCAGGCAAGGCTGAGGGGCCACGAGGCTGGGTGGTAGCCTGGAGTTGGGGGACGTAGCGATGCCTGGGAGGGTCGCAGGGCCATAGTCAGGCAGACTACTGAACCCAAATCCCCCACAAGAAACAGTTAACTGGAGACAGTGGGCATTCTGTGCTCTGTACAGCAAGGAGGCTGTGGGACATTTGGCTGACAAAGCCACATGAGTTCACAAGGTGTGAACTCTGACCTAGGTGAGTCAGGAAACTTTGTGTTGAGTTAGAGCCTGGACGGGCGAGTGTTTATTATTTTGTCATCTTGTTGTTGCTGATGTTGCACAATAAATGCAATGTTTGGACATTATATACGTGTCTGGTGAGGTAACCTGTGAGAATGACCCCCGGAGAAGAGCTAAACCCCCACAGGGGATAAGGTGACCAAAAAATAGCAAATTGCATGTTTATTTTTTTTCATTACAGTGTACACTGCGAAGGAATACATATATTTGTATTTTAGAAGTTAAGACATTTTTGGATGTGGCGATACCTGGCTATTTAAAAAAAATATTTTTTAACAGTAACATTTAGCCCCCTTAGGGGGCTAAAACCTGGGATGTTTTGATTAGTGTTAAGCACGAATATTCGAAGTGCAAATTCTTTTTGCGAACATCGGCACTTCGAGAATTAGCAAATATTTTGAATATAGTGCAATATATTCATAATGATGAATATTTGCTTTTTTTAACACAGTACACATCAGGTAATCATCCCTCCCTTCTTCTTGCTTGAAGGGCCAATGAAAAGGCTTTGTCACAGCTTAGCAACATCCCTAGCAACCAATTGGAAAGTTGCTTACCCCTTCAATATATAAATGAAGACACTCCCAAGCAGCCACTTTGTGGAGTTTGATGTGAGAGAGAGAGGAGCTTGATTCTAGTGCTGTGCTTTGTATGATATAATTTCAAATCGCATATAAATACTCTTGATCGTGTTAGAGAGTAATTAGGGAATAGTGAAGGTGAATAGCTGATAGGGTCCAGTGCGGGGTGTAGTGTAGGTTATAGAGATAGTTAGCTGAAATATATAATCCATATAGTTAGTGTTAGGGCAGAGTGTAGCAGATAGTGTCCAGTGTAGGTTATAGAGTTAGTTAGCTGAAAAATATAATACAGATAGTGCTAGATAGTGTAGGTTAGTTAGGGAATAGTTTAGCTTAGCTGATAGGGTCCAGTGCTGGGTGTAGTGTAGGTTATAGTTAACTTAAATATATAATCCATATAGTTAGTTAGTGGGAGTTAGGGAATAGTTTAGCTGATAGTTTCCAGGGCAGGGTGTACTTTAGGTTAGATAGGGATATAGGATAGTGTAGGGTATAGCTGTCTGTTTCGTCCATCTGTGAAAAAAAAAAAGTTTATTAGTCTTAGTGTTTTAGTGTCCAGTTTGTGTAGTGAATGTGATTAGTGTTTTTGCCTTTTGTCAGTGAAAAAAACAAAACAAAAAAAGTATTTTAGTCTCAGTGTTTTAGGCTTTAGGTAGTGTCTGTGTCTTTTGTGTGTTAAAAAAAAAAGAAAAAAAAGTTTTATAGTCTTTGTTTTTTGTCTTCAGTTTGTGTAGTAATTAGTGTTTTCATCTTTTGTTAGTGGAAAAAAAAGCCCCAAAAAAGGTCATTTAGTCTCAGTGTTTTAGGCTTTGGTTTGTGTCTGCATCTTGTGTGTGGAAAAAAAAGTCTTAGGCCTCTTTTACACGGGCGTCATTTTTTTTGCCCGGATAAGAGCCGGGTGCCTTGCGGGAAAATGCGCGATTTTCCCGCGCGAGTGCAAAGCATTGTCATGCGTTGCACTCGCGTGAGAAAAATCGCGCATGTTTGGTACCCAAACCCGAACTTCTTCATAGAAGTTCGGGCTTGGGATTGATGTTCTGAAGATTGTATTATTTTCCCTTATAACATGGTTATAAGGGAAAAATAATAGCATTCTGAATACAGAATGCATAGCAAAATAGCGCTAGAGGGGTTAAAAAAAAATTAAAACAAATTTAACTCACCTTAGTCCACTTGATCGCGAAGCCCGGCATCTCCTTGTGTCTCCTCTGCTGCTGAACAGGACCTGGGGTGAGCTGCTGCATTAAATAGAGGTTAAGGACCGGTGATGACGTCACTCCGGTCATCACATGGTACGTCACATGATCTTTTACCATGGTGATTCACCATGGTAAAAGACCATGTAATGACCGGAGTGACGTCATCACAGGTCCTTAACCTCTATTTAATGCAGCAGCTCACCCCAGGTCCTGTTCAGCGCAGAGGAGACACAAGGAGATGCCGGGCTTCGCGATCAAGTGGACTAAGGTGAGTTAAATTTGTTTTAATTTTTTTTTAACCCCTCTAGCGCTGTTTTACTATGCATTCTGTATTCATAATGCTATTATTTTCCCTTATAACCATGGTTATAAGGGAAAATAATAATGATCGGGTCTCCATCCCGATCGTCTCCTAGCAACCGTGCGTGCAAATCGCACCGCATCCGTACTTGCTTGCGGATGCCATCCGATTTTCACACACCCCATTCACTTCTATGGGGCCTGCGTCACGTCAAAATCGGACAATATAGAGCATGCTGCGATTTCCACTGAACGCACAAGTGATGCATGTGCAAACAACGCTCATGTGCACAGCCCCATAGAAATGAATGGGTCAGGATTTAGTGCGGGTGCCATACGTTCGCCGCACGGATCGCACCCGCACGGAAAACTCGCCCGTGTGAAAGGGGCCATATAGTCCTATTTTATTAGTCTTCAGTTTGTGTAGTAATTTTCGTCTTTTGTTAGTGAAAAAAAAAAAACAACCCAAAAAATATATTTTAGTCTAGTGTTTTAGGCTTTAGTTAGTGTCTGCATCTTTAGTGTGTGGGGAAAAAAAAATATAGTTTTAATGTTTTTTTTGTTTATTGTATATTTAATTTCATTATTGCCCCATTGTCCCCACCCCAATAAAGTTTGCCCAAATTCCCTCTTTATTTTAATTTTTTTTGGGTGTATATATAAACCCACATATTCATCATGAGTGCACATTGGCGTGCAGGCAGCCGTGGTCGTGTTAGGGGAGTTGGTTCCAGTGCTGGACTGCTGCCAGCACGGGGCCGCTCCTCTACCCACGGAGGGGCGGGCGCAGGTGGCAGGGGCGTCCGCCTCATCCGTGAATTCTTCGGGTGTGGCAGCCGCCCTATTTCATCGCAGGACGCCGAGGCAGTGGTGTCATTCGTGACCCAGATCAGTGGCGCGGAGTCCTCTACCCCGACTCTCAGCAGCAGCAGCTCGTCGCCTCCTGCAGAACCATCCCCCAGCCCCCAAGAATCAACCCTGATGCTGTTTGACAGCGACAGTGAGAGGGACATCTTGGGGGTGGTAATGCAGTAGAGTGAGCTAGAGCTTGGTCCGGATGGTCAGGAGATTTTGAAAGGGATGGAGGAGGAGGAGGAGGAGGAGGAGGAGGAGGAGTGGGTACCGCCCATCAGTACCCCAGTGACATCCCTTCCAACTGGTGCGGGTGGTTTTAGCCACAGAACCCCCACACCTAGTAAGACCCAAGCATCAGCGAGGGGACAGAGGAGCCAGGTCAGGGGCTCCACATCTGCTGTTCCCCTCAGTCCACCACAGGTTGACATATCAGGGGGCGAAGAGGAGAGTGACCCAGAATGTGTGCCACCTACCTTGTCAAGTGACAGCAGCACTGATGAGGAAGGTAGGCACCCGAGGGAAATGGTGCGCCAGGTCACCAGTGAGACCAGTGTCAGGGGCTACACAGGTAATGGCAGCAGCAGCAGCCAGCTCCAACTGTGTGCTCCAAACCCGAATAGGCATAAGTCAGCACCACCCCATCTGACAGGAGGTAGGTGTGTAAATCTCCTGTTTGGGCTTACTTTACCCTGGCAGAAGACAATGTGACAATTGTCATCTGTTAGCTCTGCCATGCCAGGGTGAGGAGAGGGAGGTCTGTTGCTCGGCTGGGTACCACTGCCCTTACCCAGCACATAAGAGTAAACTACTGGCGGGAGTGGGAACAGATGCAGGGTGATCGTAGCAGCAGCGCCACTAGCAGTGTGCAAGGGACAGCAGCACCTGCCACTGTACTGCAGCCACCCCAACCCCTTCCAACAATGCATACCCACTCCTCCGCTCCCTCTCCTCTATCGCCTCCACTGCAGCCCGGCGCCAGCCGTCTAGTGCTGACGCATTTGAACGCACAGCGCCCTACGCCCCCCGGGACCGACGCGTGCGTTCACTCAATCGGCTCCTGGTAAGGGTTATCGCCCAACATCTGCTGCCCTTCAATCTTGTTGACAGCATTCCATTCTGGCAGATGTTGGAGCAGGCCCATTGGGTGTCCCCTCTGAGGCGCCGGGAAGTGATCATCACATGTGGCGGCATCTGAGTTTGTGGTGCCGCCCCGGGGAGTCCAGGGAAGAACTGCTGCTCTCACTCAAGCCACTGTCTCCACCGCTGCTGAGCCCCCCAGCAAGCGTCCCCGTAGCTACGCAAGTATGGGGCATGTCCACTGCCAGGCCATGCTCCAGCTTGTGAGCTTAGGGAAACGGAGACACTCCAGGCTCAGGTCCAGAAGTGTCTGACACCCCGAAGGCTAGAGGCAGATATGGTTGTCTGTGACAATGGCAGCAACCTCCTGGCCACCCTCCATGCTGGCAGTCTCACTAATGTGCCCTGCATGGCACATGTCCTCAACCTTGTGGTACAGAAGTTCCTACGCACAAACCCAAGGTTCAGTGACATTGTGCAAAGGGTACGCAGGATTGCCAGCCACTTCAGAAGCTCCCCAAATGCCACTGTGTCCCTGTCCAAACTGCAGCAGGACAACAGCCTGCCCCCTCACAGGCTTATTGTGGACAGTGTGACGCGGTGGAACTCCACCCTCCACATGCTGGAGAGGTTGTGGTGCAGCGACGGCCGGTCAAGGAATACCTGCTGGACCAAGCACTTCCGGGCCATCACACCCACTCCCCTACATAACCAATCCGGAGTGGGGGGAGATACACCAGGTCTGCCACATGTTGGCCCCATTCAAGCAGGCAACAAAGATGGTCAGCGCAAAGCATGTCGGCCTCAATGACGTGCTCCCCATAGTGTTCCTGCTGGACAGGATACTAGATTGCCTGCTCGAGGCTGGGGAGAGTGCCTTGATGTAGCAACATGAGGCAACACTGCTCCACCATGACCAAGTCCAGGACGAGGAGGAGGAGGAAGAATTTGTGGAGGATTTTGCTTACGTCCAGGAGTCTGGGCCTAGTCAGGAGGTAGAGCCGGTGCTGGGGGCACCGTTATTCTGGGGGTGGGGTGGCTGCAGCAGCAGCAGAAGGACAAATAAGTCATGGTCCCGGGCAGCCAAGAAGAGTCACAGCGGGCTGTCCTCTTCCCCATGGCTGCCCACATGCTGCGATGTCTCAGGAAGGACCCCGGATTAGGAAAATTAAGGAGAGGGATGAGTTTTGGTTGGTCACCCTTTTAGACCCCCGCTGCAAGGGGAAACTGGAGCAGTTCATCCCAGCCAGCTGGAAGGATGCCCGCATGCAAAACCTGTGGGCCTGTCTGAACTTCCAGCTGGAGCAGGCAAACCCTCAGCCTCAGGCTCCAGTTGCCCCCACCCATCTCACCCAGCAGGTGACTGGCCCCAGCATGGGTGGCAGAGTACATGGGGTCCGTTGGTGCTTCCAACAGTATGAGCACTGACGACCCCATGGAGTACTGGGTTGCCAGGCTGAACACTTGCCGTGAGCTCGCTCAGTATGCGCTGGAACTACTGTTTTGCCCCCCCTCCAGCATACTGTCTGAGCAGACATTCAGCGTGGCAGGTGGGGTGGTCACCGACAAGCGGACCCGTCTGTCCACTGACTCTGTGGACAGACTTACATTTATCAAAATTAACTAGTCCTGGATTGGCGGCGACTTCTTGGCCCCCGTAGTCGGTTCAGGGTGCTGAAGGGTCCATTGTCAATCCCTCTCCTTGTCTCTCCCTCCAAAACTACGTAGTTTTTTATTCTTTTTATGTATGTAATCATATATATATTTATTTATTTACAGATGAATTTTTTAAATTTCTTTATTTAGTACTTTATTGATATATTTATATGTTGATTACCTTTTTTTTAATCATGTATTTCTAGATTAATTTATTGATCCTTTATATTCATTTCATATATTTATTTATATTTTAATGAATTATGCTAATCATGTCTTTGTAGATTATGTATTATGTATTTATTTACTGATCACAATTTTTTTTATATATTTATTATCATATTTCTGTATTGACGAATTAGTTTAATCATGTATTTTTGATTGATTTATTTATTGATAATTTAATGTTTTAATTAATGAACCTCTTCAGGACACATGACGTTTAACACATGACGTGCGATGTCATCCGTTTAACCCTTTCCATACCGCGGTCCGTGGCATCCTGCTGTCCATGGTGCGGAACAGATCTTGCCAAAGGCATAGATCTGTTCAGACAAAGTGTAAGTAAAATACAGTACAATACACTATATAGTGTACTGTAATGTATTATACAGACATCAGACCCACTGGATCTTCAAGAACCAAGTGGGTCTGGGTCAAAAAAAAAAGTAAAAAAAATGTAAAAATAAAAATCAAAAAACACATTTATCACTGATTAAAAATGAAAAAAAAAAAATTCCCTACACATATTCCCTACAAAACTGTCATGTTACTTTACCCAAACGGTGAACGCCATAAAAATAAAAAATAAAAAACTATGATGAAATATAAATTTTGCCCACCTTGCTTCCCAAAAAAGGTAATAAAAGTGATCAAAAAAGTCGCATGTACGCCAAAATAGTACCAATCCAACCGTCATCTCATCCCGCAAAAATCATACCCTACCCAAGATAATCGCCCAAAAACTGAAAAAAACGATGGCTCTTAGAGACTATGGAAACACTAAAACATGATTTTTTTTGTTTCAAAAATGAAATCATTGTGTAAAACTTATGTATACTTTTATTTTAGTTATGTATTAGGTATTGCCACGTCCGTATCGACTGGCTCTATCAAAATATCACATGACCTAACCCCTCAGGTGACCACCGTAAAAAAAATAAAAATACTTTTTTGTCATCTTACGTCACAAAAAGTGTAATAGCAAGCGATCAAAAAGTCATATGCACCCCAAAATAGTGCCAATAAAACAGTCTTCTCATCCCACAAAAAATGAGACCCTACTTAAGATAATCGCCCCAAAACTGAAAAAACTATGGCTCTTAGACTATGGAGACTTAGGTATCGCCGCGTCCGTGACAACCTGCTCTATAAAAATACCACATGATCTAACCTGTCAGATGAATGTTGTAAATAAATAAAAAAGTGCCAAAAAAGCTATTTCTTGTTACCTTGCCGCATCAAAAGTGTAATATAGAGCAACTAAAAATCATATGTATCCTAAACTAGTACCAACAAAACTGCCACCCTATCCCGTAGTTTCTAAAATGGGGTAACTTTTTTGGAGTTTCTACTCTAGGGGTGCATCAGGAGGGCTTCAAATGGGACATGGTGTAAAAAAAAAAAAAACAGTCCAGCAAAATCTGCCTTCCAAAAACCGTATGGCATTCCTTTCCTTCTGCGCCCTGCCGTGTGCCCGTACAGCAGTTTACGACCACATATGGGGTGTTTCTGTAAACTACAGAATCAGGGCCATAAATAATGAGTTTTGTTTGGCTGTTAACCTTTGCTTTGTATTTGGAAAAAAAATATTAAAATGGAAAATCTGCTAAAAATGTGAAATTTTGAAATTGTATCTCTATTTTCCATTAAAGGGGTTATCCGACTTAAATAAATCTATTCTAATTGCTTTTATTGTTGTCCATTGAAAGTTTATTAAAGTCACTTTCATAAGCTATCTATCACTGTTTGGCCAGTTCAGTTCTGGGTCATGTGACCCCCTGACGTCAGCAAGCCTGCTCTGGCTCTGACGTCTAGTTTACAGCCTTTTCCCTGCTTGAGGGAGTGGCCAGGCTGTGTAAACGAAACGTCAGAGCTCTGGTGCCCTCCCCCCTCCAGCTCTCCTCACTGCCTCGGCTCTGCTGATGACATCTCGTTTACAGGCTTCTCCTGCTTGAGGGAGTGGCCAGGCTGTGTAAACGAGACGTCTACTAGCGCCACAGTGTATAACGCAGGCGCGCCGGACTGCAGACACTGCTGGCAGTTTGTGAGTTAAAATCCCACTGTCTTTCTGCTAAAGCTACATAGCTGGTTGTTGGTGTTCGCTCCCCCCCTCCCTTGGGGGGGCGGGGTAATGGGTGAAGATACCACCCTTAGAGTTAATAAAAAGGAGGGTCATCCCTGTGTCCTGCCTCTTAGTCTCCGGCACCTCTGGAAGGAAGCTTCCTAACAAGGTATGGCCGACGACAGAGCCCTCCTGGCAGCCCTAGCTGCTAGAGTCCAGGAAAACCCAGCTTTCCTGACATCCCTCATTGCTGGCTTGCAGGAGCCCCCTCCTGCTATGCCTGCAGGGGACTCTTTAGTTTCTGGCCGCCCTAAACGGCGTACTAGAGCCCCAGCCAGACTCAGCTCTCCCTCCCTCCCTCCTCCACGTGTGAGAGGTTCAAAGCGGGGGTGCGCAGCCTCCAGCGTGTGTGCAGGAGTGTTATCAGCTCAGCCTGCAGCACGTTCTGGTCTCCCGCCCCCTGCTTCTTTCATTAACCCCCGAGCTCCCTCTGTCCCCTTGCCTGAGCTAGTGCCTAGTAACACTGCTAGTGTGCCCACATCTGCTGTGATCTCTGCCCCCACTCTGGCACTAAGTGCCCAGGCATCCCAGGTCCCTGCAGCGCAGCATACAGCTGCGCTCTCCTGTGTTAATGAGCGGGGTAGCGATGTTTCCAGAGAGCTGGCCGGAGTGCAGTCAGTGCTTCCGGCAGCGTGGTCTGTGGCTCCGCCCCCCCTCCAGTCCTCAGCAGTTTCCCGCTCCCTGGCAGGCAAGCTCCTCTCTCCTCAGCTCCCTGCTGCAGACTGTCAGCCCAGTATTAATGGGCAATAGAAATTCCAATGTGTCATCTGCAGATGAGCCCAGGGATGCCCCCTCTACCGAGGCACAGGCTCCTGGGAGTGCCAACAGTTGCACTAATGCTCCTGCCAACCCACTCCCCCTACCCCCCAATCCCACTCAGGCCACCCTGCCTGACTTTATTGTAGCCAATCCCACCACTTCCTCATCGCTTATGGCACATTTAGGGCCCCCTACTGGGGTCTCTGCCCCTATTGCGCATATGGGGGAACGCCCCAATTCCAGAAGGTGCTCATCTGATGTATCCGACCGCCGTTATCGGCGCAGGTCGGCAGCTTGTCATCCACGTTGTTCCCGTCATCGTTCACGGTCTGCGCGGCGGTCCCACAGAAGTGCCCGCTCCAGATCGTCTCGTTGGCGGTCACCTTCATCATCGGAGGTCAGCTCCTGCAGCGATACCGCTGGCAGGTCTCATTCACGACGCAGAAGGGGTGCCCATGCATCAGCTGCACGGTCTTCTCGCGGGGCCAGCCGGGCCAGCGCGGTTCAGGATCCGAATCCTCCAATCGCTCCAGTCGAACCTCCAGGTCCTTCTACTACTGGTGAGTTGAATTTTACGGGGGCTTGGGGGGCCTCTTTGGGTCCTCAGTTGGTCCCGGTACTTAAATCTTTATTGTCGCACTTGGACGGGAGTAATGCTGCTGCAGGTAAGCCCCCTCCTGCTGCCCCGCCTAGGGCAGGTGATCATAAAGAATCGCTATTCTGCGGCCTGTCTCCTTTGGGGGCGCACTTGGACATGGACACTATGGAGAAAATTTGGGCTAACCAATACATAGACATCTGGTCATTAGTTACTGTAGACCAGCATACTGTAGATAAAGAGCGTTCCCCCAATTCAGACAGGTTCATCGATCGCCGGCCCAAGGTGGCGCGCACCATGGGTAATTGGCTACAGGCCTTCTCGGTCTTGGGTTATGTCATGGCACAGAAGCACCCGGAGCGCTGCGGTGAATTATTTCTGTATTTGGAATCCGTTTATAGCGCCTATAAGTCCCACGGCGGTTCCGCCTGGTGGCGCTACGACGAGGAGTTCCGTAGGCGATTGGCGCTTCTACCGCATATCGGTTGGGGTGTCAAATCCACAGACCTCTGGTTGCGACTGATGCTGTCACAAAAATCTGTGCCCTTTCAGTCAGCGGCCCCCGGCCTCACTTCCAGCGGTCAGGGGCCTGTGTCAATCCGCAGGCCAGGATCCTGCTGGATGTATAACGAAGGCCACTGTAGGTTCTTCTCTCTATGTAAATTCAAACATGAGTGTTCCGTCTGCGGTGGATCTCATGCGGCCATTCGATGCCCTAACCAGCAGCCGGCCAGATCCAACGCATCCTCTACCGCAAAAGAGCCCAGTGAGCGTAGCAGAGATGTCCCCGTGGCTAGAGCTGTACCCCAATAAAAGGGCTTCCGCTGAGCTTAGGTTTGGTTTTTCCTTCGGTTTTTCCATCCCTTTTTGGTTATCCTGCCGCCCTAGCTGTGCGGGCAACCTTCCGTGTGCCCCCCGGTATTCAGAGGTTTTGCAGTCTAAAATTCGGAAGGAGGTTGAGTTAAGTAGAATAGTTGGCCCCTTTTTCATCCCTCCTTTTGATAATATCCGGGTTTCACCATTGGGCAGTTTTTAGACATCATTTGTCCTTCCCCAAAGGCGATTCTGTCAATGACGGGATTTCTAAGGAGGACGCTACAGTCTCCTGTGTTTCCTTTGACAGGGCAGTCTCTTTACTGAGAGCGGCAGGCCGGGGTGCTTTATTGGCGAAGTCGGACATTGTGTCACGTACGCTTAACGCTCAAGCTTAAATGGGACTTTCAGGTGGCGCAGTTTTCTGCTTTCTTACAACGGCCATACGTGCTGGCAGCTCCCGGATATTTCCAGCCCGACCTGTCCCTGTTTACTGACTCGGCGGGTTCTGTCGGTTTTGGTGCCATCCTAGGTACGCAGTGGTGCGCATCTCCCTGGCCTCAGGAGTGGCGCACGGCGGGCCTTTGTTCCAATATTACTTTGTTGGAACTTTTTCCCATTATAGTGGCCATCGAATTATGGGGACCTTCGCTACAAAATAGGAGGGTATGTTTTTGCACGGATAACATATCTGTGGTTCATTGCGTTAACCGGTTGTCTTCCTCATCCCCCCCGGTTTGGGCTTTGTTCGGCACCTGGTGTTAAGATGTTTACAGGATAATATTTATTTTCGTGCCTCTCGTGTTCCAGGTATCATTAACAGCGCGGCTGATGCGCTTTCTCATTTCATTGGCAGGAGTTCCGGACCCTAGTGCCAGCAGCTTCACCGGAGGGCTCCATGTGCCCGGCCCATCTCCGGGACATCCCGCTGAGCGAGTGACTCCTCTCATCAGAGCCTCAGTTGCTCCTAGGCCCTGGACGGGTTATGGTAAGGCCTGGGCTGGCTGGGTAGCGCTAGCAGGGACCCATCTGGTCGTCTGAGCGTAACCATCGACTGTGCGGAAAGAGCTGTGCGGAAAGGCTGTGCGGAAAGAGCATCGGCGCCCGGTTTCATTTCATCTACTGGTCCAACTGCTTCAGGCCTCGCAACAAGCTTGCCCTTCCCCGCAAGAAGTCTTGTTGTTTGGCGCTGCATTTTGCCTTGCGTTTTTCTGAGCTTTTCGGATAAGCGAGCTCCTCCCCCCGTCCAAGTTCCAGCCAGGGGGTGTTTTGCAAGAGGATGTCCTTATTACGGATTCCTTGGTGCGCATTCGCCTCCGCCGGTCCAAAAAACTGATATTTTGGCCGGGGTTCTAGCGTGTCGTTATATCGCATTCCCGGCCCTGCTTGCCCAGTCGCGGCGACCTCGGAATTCGCGGCATCTCGCCCTCCATGCCCCTTGTTTTTATGCCATGCAACGTCCTCCCCTCTCACCCGCTTTCAACTTTGCTCGGTTTTCCGGCGCTGCTTAACTGTCCTCGGTTGCCTGCCGGGGATTATGGGTCACATTCTTTCAGGATTGGCGCGGCGACGGAGGCTGCCAGGGCGGGGTTACCTGATGCTGAAGTGCAACGTATTGGTCGCTGGAAGTCTAATTGTTTTGTGTCTTATGTCCGCCCTGACTTGCTTTAATTTTCTTGCAGATTCCCCTCGACCCACGGTCTGTTTTGTGGGGCATTCGTACCTGTTCTGGGCTTGTCAGAGAGCTGAATCAAGACCCGGCGGTCGGTGCCTGGGTTTCCAGAATGTGGAAGTCATTTGGCGTGGCCTTCGCTGGTCGCAGGTTTTGCCGGAAACGGTTCACCTCAGCACGCTTGCACGCTCCCCTGTGATTCTGGTAAACCATGCTGGGGGTAATGACCTCTGCTTGCTGAAAGTAGCAGAGCTCATTACCCTCATTAGAGCGGATTTGGAAAGAATTCCTACTTTCTTTCCCGAAGTGGTTATTGGATGGTCTGAGATGATCCCCAGGGTCACTTGGCAGGGTGCGAGGAGTTCCGGTTCAATTGAGAGGGCCAGAAGGTCCATTAATGCTAGAATATCCCGTTCTGTTCGATCCCGGGGTGGAGTAGTTATTCGCCGCTACCAGCTGGAGGGTGACGACCAGCGTTTGAAGCGGCCCGGTGGTGTGCACCTCAATGATATTCGCTTAGACATTTTCCTCTCTGGCCTGCAGGATGGGGTTAAGCAAGCCTTGTTTTTGCTGGGTGGGGGTCGGAGCGCCGTGTAGAGGTACACGGGCTCCTCCGTGGAGGTCGGAGGATTACAAGAGTTACAACGGAGGGGAAGGCGGACTTGCGCACCAATGTTTGGTGTGGCATAGCGCTTCTCGCACTCCGGGGACCGGCTTTGGGCCGGGCAGTTTATAGTTGATGGTTATTCTCAAAGGATTGAGTCTAAAATAATGAATAAGAATAAAGCTGTGACCGACCTTCCACCCACAAAAATTTGGCTGTTAGTGTCGTTTTTCCAGGCAGAGAGACAGGAGTTTGTGTGAGGTGTGTCAGTTGTCTGCAGTCTACTAGCGCCACAGTGTATAACGCAGGCGCGCCGGACTGCAGACACTGCTGGCAGTTTGTGAGTTAAAATCCCACTGTCTTTCTGCTAAAGCTACATAGCTGGTTGTTGGTGTTCGCTCCCCCCCTCCCTTGGGGGGGCGGGGTAATGGGTGAAGATACCACCCTTAGAGTTAATAAAAAGGAGGGTCATCCCTGTGTCCTGCCTCTTAGTCTCCGGCACCTCTGGAAGGAAGCTTCCCCCCCCTCCCTCCCTTTGGTTATTTTTCCGATTGTTTTGCATGTTTCTTTTCAGATCTGATTTAAGTCACAGCAGGAGGTCGGAGGATTACAAGAGTTACAACGGAGGGGAAGGCGGACTTGCGCACCAATGTTTGGTGTGGCATAGCGCTTCTCGCACTCCGGGGACCGGCTTTGGGCCGGGCAGTTTATAGTTGATGGTTATTCTCAAAGGATTGAGTCTAAAATAATGAATAAGAATAAAGCTGTGACCGACCTTCCACCCACAAAAATTTGGCTGTTAGTGTCGTTTTTCCAGGCAGAGAGACAGGAGTTTGTGTGAGGTGTGTCAGTTGTCTGCAGTCAGAGCTCTGGTGCCCTCCCCCTCCAGCTCTTCTCACTGCCTCGGCTCTGGTATGCGATCTCTCATGTGCAGTACATACCAGAGCCGAGGTGATCTCTTCTCAGGCAGCAGGGTATGTTTGACTGTTTGTCCCTCCTGCATTCACTGGGGCTAGAGGTGGCATTTTGTAAACGTTCCCCTCTGCATCTGGGGATAGTTATTACAGCCCTGGTTCCCCCTCCCCCACTAGTACACATTGAACACCCCCTGTGAAATATAAATAAATTATTGGCCATCATTATCATCATCATCATCTGTATTCATCTATATAAAATCCTTATCTGCCACCAATATATGTATTTATCTAAGCAATATCCATATTGAATATATATTTGAATAATATAGATATTGCTTAGATACAGATAATGCTAATGATATTTTCACACTAGCGGCAGGATGTATCCGACAGGCTGTTCACCCTGTCGGATCCGCCCTGCCGCTATTTGCCCGTGCCGCTGGACGGATCCGTTATTGCAATTCATTTTTAGACGGATCCGCACCTGGATCCGTCTACAAATGCTGTCCGTTGTCACACTGATCGGCGGATCCAGCAGGCACGCAGCTCTGACGACGGAGCTGCCTTGCGGATCCGGCATTGCAAAACAACTAAAGGACGGATCCGTCCTTCCGGTCTGCGCATGAGCAGACCATGAAAACTGTAAAAAAGACTGACAGAGGGATCCGTCCATCCGCATGGCAAGCAGATAGACGGATCCATCCTTCCGGTCTGCGCATGCACAAACCGGGAATACTGTGAAAAAGACTGACAGAGGGATCCGTCCATCCGCATGACAAGCAGATAGACGGATCCATCCTTCCGGCCTGCGCATGCACAAACCGGGAATACTGTGAAAAAGACTGCCAGAGGGATCCGTCCATCCACATGGCAAGCAGATAGACGGATCCATCCTTCCGTTCTGCGCATGCACAAACCGGGAATACTGTGAAAAAGACTGACAGAGGGATCCGTCCATCCGCATGACAAGCAGATAGACGGATCCATCCTTCCGTTCTGCGCATGCACAAACCGGGAATACTGTGAAAAAGACTGACAGAGGGATCCGTCCATCCGCATGACAAGCGGATAGGCGGATCCGTTATTGCAATGCATTTCTAGACGTATCCGCACCTGGATCCGTCTACAAATGCTGTCAGTTGTCACACTGAGGCTACATTCACACTTGCATTCGGAGCGGATCCGTCTGATGTCTGCACAGACGGATCCGCTCCTATAATGCAAACATTGGGATCCGTTCAGAACGGATCTGTTTGCATTATAGTTCAGAAAGAAAGTGTAAAAGTTAGTCAGACGGATCCGTCCAGACTTTACATTGAAAGTCAATGGGGGACGGATCCGTTTAAAATTGCACCATTGTGTCAACTTCAAACAGATCCGTCCCCATTGACTTACATTGTAAGTCTGGACGGATCCGTTTGGCTCCGCACGGCCAGGCGGACACCCGAACGCTGCAAGCTGCGTTTGGATGTCCGCCTGCTGAGCGTAACGGAGACCAGCCATCCTGATGCATTCTGAGCGGATCCGCATCCACTCAGAATGCATTGGGGCTCTACGGATCCGTTCGGGGCCGCTTGTGATATCCTTCAAACGGAGCCCACAAGCGGAACCCCGAACGCAAGTGTGGAAGTAGCCTGATCGGCGGATCCAGCAGGCACGCAGCTCCGACAACGGAGCTGCCTTGCGGATCTGGCATTGCAAAACAACTGAAGGACGGATCCGTCCTTCCGGTCTGCACATGCACAAACCGGGAATACTGTGAAAAAGACTGACAGAGGGATCCGTCCATCCGCATGACAAGTGTGTATTTTTTATTTTTTTTGCAAAGTGCAGAGCAGGGTGAAGGAAAGGTCAGGTTGTTCACGCCCAGAAATATTCATGAGGCAGAGCTCAGGCTGTGTTGTTACACGCCCCCTCAGCATGTACTTCAGCATGTAAACACATCAATAACACAACCATGAAATGGTGGAAGTATGGGTTTTAACTTGATGAAATCTAGCCTAACCAAATTATATGTATATCCTGATGGATTTTAAGTGTTTTTTTTTTATTTTTTTTATTAACTCGGATAACCCCTTTAAATCTTGTGCAACATCTAAAGGGTTAACAAAGTTTGTGAAATCAGTTTTGAATACCTTGAGGGGTGTAGTTTCTTAGTTGGGGTCACTTTTATGGAGTTTCTCCTCTAGGGGTGCATCAGGGGGGCTTAAAATGGGACATGCTGTCAAAAAACCAGTCCAGCAAAATCTGGCTTCCAAAAACCATACGGCGCACCTTTCCCTCTACGCCCTACTGTGTGCCCGTACAGTAGTTTACGACCACATATGGGGTGTTTTTAAAAACGACAGAATCGGGGCAATAAATATAGCATTTTGTTTGGCTGTTAACCCTTGCTTTGTTACTGGAAAAAAAGGATTAAAATAGCCAAATAAAATTTGCCAAAAAATCGAAATTCAGAAATTTTATAACCATTTGCCATTAACTCTTGTGGAACACCTAAAGGGTTAACAACGTTTGTAAAATCAGTTTTGAATACCTTGAGGGGTGTAGTTTCTAGAATGGGGTCATTTTTGGGTGGTTTCTATTATGTGAGCCTCACAAAGTGACTTCAGATCTGAACTGGTCCCTAAAAAGTGGGTTTTTGAAAATTTCAGAAAAATTTCAAGATTTGCTTCTAAAATTCTAAGCCTTGTAACATCCCCCAAAAATAAAATATCATTCCCAAATTGATCCATACATGAAGTAGACACATGGGGAATGCAAAGTAATAACTATTTTTGTAGGTATTACTATGTATTATAGAAGTAGAGAAATTGAAACTTGGAAATTTGCATTTTTTTTTACAAATTTTGATAAATTTTAATATAGTTGATTTTTTATTATAATGTAATTTTAAATTTATTTATTTATGGTTGAATGATTTAACATATTCATTAATAAATGTATTTATATATTTCTATATTTTTTTATAGTTTAAATAATGTATTTATACATTAACGGGCGCTATATTGGCACACAGCGCTCGACACGCCGCCTGCACTAGTCTGCTCTCAGTTTCCATATCGAGTCTGGAGCAGAACTCTGCGGTAACGCAGTCTGCCTCTCCGTGTGCTGATTCCTTTAAGCCAGAGGGCAGTAGGAGTGGCGGGTTTAACAGCGGCTCTCTCATCCTCCTTTTGTCTGTAAGGAGGCATGGGTACCGCTGCTCTCCCCACCCATACACGGTCGGCACGGCACACACTCTGGACTCCAGCCATCGGCAGGACCCACCCGTCCTCTGCCCGTCTGAGCATAGAAGCCAGTGTTGAGCCAGCTTGCCTCGACCCAGATCTGGAAGTGTTCCAGGCTCTGCCGCACAGATTATTTCCCCTTCCCGTCGGCGATGACTCAGCTACGGTCCCTGGTTGCTGGCCAGGTGCTCGGCGTCTGTCTCCGGTGCGCGGCCTGGATCGTCTATCGCTGGTCAGGCTGCTGAATAAGCCTTTAGCTGCGATGCTTGACTGAACATGTGGGGTATTGTCACAGAACCCAGGCCAGACATGACTAGGAAGGGGCTGACAGGCACCAGGGAGCACCGACACTGTCATCAGGCTGCGCACTGGAGGCAGCCACCGAGGACCCCAATAGCAGCCGCGGAACGTGACTGAGTCATCACCGAGGGTAGGGGAAGTGATCATGGCGGCAGAGCCGGAGAACATTCTAGACCCATGTCGAGGCTAGCTGGCTCATCATTGGCTTCTGTGCTCAGACAGGCAGAGGACGGCTGGGTGCTGGATGGCTGGAACATGGCATTTGTGCGGCGTCGATTGTGTATGGGTGGGGAGACCGGCGGTACCCATGCCTCCTCACAGACAAAAGGAGGATGAGAGAGCCGCTGCTAAACCCCGCTACTCCTGCTGCCCTCTCGCTTGGAGAAATCAGTACATGGCAAGACAGGCTGCGTTACCGCAGAGTTCTGCTACAGACTCGAAGTGCCTGATATGGAAACTCAGAGCAGACTGGTGCAGGAGTCGTGTGTAGCTAATGTCGGTTAATTGTGGGCTGTAAAAAAGTTAAATACAATTTATAAACTATTTTGTCAAATGAAAATATTTTTTTTGTAGGAATAAGAGCACATTCCTGCGGCAAACAAAGAACCTGCTGCTGCTTTCAGAGGTATCTAAGTTTATTTTTGTTGTTGCTCAGGTCTGGTGGGGGTCCATACCTGGGAAATCATTCCTGCTGCAAACAAAGAACGTGCGGCTGCTTTCTCAGTTTTTTTAAGTATATTTTTGTTGTTGCCCAGGTCTGGTGAGGGCCCATTACTGGGAACACATTCCTGCTGCAAACAAAGAACCTGCTGCTGCTTTCAGAGGTCTCTAAGTTTATTTTTGCTGTTGCCCAGGTCTGGTGGGGGCCCATTCCTGGGAACACATTTCCACTGCAAACAAATAACCTGCTACTGTCTGTTCCTGCTTAGTTAGGGCCAGCTATGTCTATGCCTTAGACTACGGCGTTAACATTTCCCTGCTGCTGCCTGTTCTGTTTCTGCAGAGTTAGGCCCAGCTATGTGTACTCCTGACACTACAGCGTTAGCATTTTCCATCGGCTGCTATCTGTCCTGATATTACAGAGTTAGGCCCAGCTATGTGTATGCCGTATAATACAGCATTACCATTTAACAGCTGCCGCTGTCTGTCCTGATATTGCTGAGTTAAGTCTAGCTATGTGTATACCATATAATACAGCGTTACCATTTAACAGCTGTCGCTGTCTGTCCTGATATTGCCGAGTTAGGCCCAGCTATGTGTATGCCCTATACTACAGCGTTATCATTTCACTGCTGCTGTCTGTTTTGTTCCTACTGAGTTTGGCAAAGCTCTGTGTATGCTTTACACTACAACGTTAACATTGACCTGCTGCAGTCTGACCTGCTCCTTCTGAGTTTGGTCTAGCATGGTGTAGGCTTTATACTATACCCTTTAAAATTATCTGCTGCTGCTGTTTGCCCAGATCCTGCCGAGGACTACCAGCATGGAACACTTATTCGCCCTTGGAGTTTTTTTTAACTATCAAGTATTAGAATTCTCTTAAAATGTTGTGCATGCTTAATTTTTTCGCGCATGTGCTATGTTCATCATAGATTGTCAACATTTATATATATATACATATACAGTACAGACCAAAAGTTTGGACACACCTTCTCATTCAAAGAGTTTTCTTTATTTTCATGACTATGAAAATTGTAGATTCACACTGAAGGCATCAAAACTATGAATTAACACATGTGGAATTATATACTTATCAAAAAAGTATGAAACAAAAAATATATGTCTAGATAGAGATATCGCAAACATTAAATTTTCCGTTCGCGAATGGCGAACGCAAATTTTTGCAAATGTTCGCGAACGGGCGAACCGCCATTGACTTCAATAGGCAGGCGAATTTTAAAAAACCCACAGGGACTCTTTCTAGCCACAGTAGTGATGGAAAAGTTGTTTCAAGGGGACTAACACCTGGACTGTGGCATGCCGGAGGGGGATCCATGGCAAAACTCCCATGGAAAATTACATAGTTGACGCAGAGTTGGGTTTGAATCCATAAAGGGAATAAATCACCTAACAATCCAAAAAATTTTTGAACAACGTGGTTTAAAACATGCAGTGTGTATATACGATCAGGTATAATGTTGTATCGATCAGGTAGTGTAAGGGTTACGCCCGCTTCACAGACATTGACAGACCAAACTCCCCTTTTAATACACTGCAAACAACCGCAAACAGTCCATTTGCCCAACCGCAAACTCCCCATTTGCACAAGGTTGGATACCAAGCTAGCCATGTCCTGTTGATGTCATTGAAGGTTTCTTCCTCCACCCAGCCACGTACAACACCAAGGGTCCCCCAAAGGTGAATTTAATTGATTTTTCGAACGGGGAGATGGTTAAAAAAACGCTGGCTCCCTCCCCTTTGTTTTAATCCACGGTCACTGCGTCTGCGCCGTGCAATTTACTGTCACACCCGATATGAGTGGTATTTTCTGTAGTTCTCTTCTCATCAGTTTAATCCCTGTTACGTCCCATATCAGGGATTGCCTTTTGTGCAAAAAAATGTAGGCCGGGTACCTTCGACTGCATTCACAGTGACAGACCAAACTCTGATACACCAAACTGAATTGATTTTAGGAACCGGGAGATGGAAAAAGCAGCTTGGTCGGTCCTCTTACTCCCAAGTTGGGGCACTGCGCGTGCACGGAGCAATGTGCTGTGACACCCTATATGAGTGGTGTCTTAACTAGCACTATTTCTATCAGTTTAATTCCTGTTACGTCCCCTATCCGGGGACGTGTGTCGAATTGATTAACCATTGTCGAATTAACGAACCATTACGACATCCTGAAATAATTTTGTTCTGAGCTCTGTACTTGCTTTGTATTGGAATTGATGGGGATTTTTTTAATTGTCTGCATTATTTCTAATAAACTATTAAGAGATTTTATTTTTATTTTATGTATTAAAAACCCATACAACTTAAAAAAATAAATAAAAAAAATTAATCCGATCGCTTTTAGTCTGATCATAATGAAGCAACGGCCTTATCTGGGGTGTGGCAACATTGCCAACACACTCATAGAGGTGATGATCGCTTCATTGTGATACGCAAGCCCCTTCACCACAACAAGGTACCGATCACGAAGGGGAATTGACACATGTATGTGCCTTTTTTTTTGTTTTGTTTTTGCAGCCACAGTGCAGCAATACAGTAGAGGCCTGAAAAATTAGGTAATGTTGCAGCCGCTGTTGTAGCAGCGGCCAGAGAAGTTGATGTTTTCAAGGCAGAAAGGTGACTAAAACATTGCGGCTTGAACCCTAGTTGGTGGCGGAGAATTCACGAAAGTCATCTGGTATGCAGACATTAAATACAGCAGCGTGGGGACCATTTTGAGGCCAAGGCATGTCATCAGGCCTTTTGTTTGTCAAACGTATCCCCAACTGTCAGTCCCTTCGGGATCCATGCCTCATTCATCTTAATGAAGGTGAGGTAATCAACACTTTTTTGACCGAGGCGACTTCTTTTGTCAGTGACAATGCCTCCTGCTGCACTGATGGTCCTTTCTGACAGGACACTTGAAGCGGGGCAGGCCAGAAGTTCTATCGCAAACTGGAATAGCTCAGGCCACAGTTCAAGCCTACACACCCAGTAGTCAAGGGGTTCATTGCTCCTCAGAGTGTCGATATCTGCAGTTAAGGCGAGGTAGTCTGCTACCTGTCGGTCGAGTCGTTCTCTGAGGGTGGACCCCGAAGGGCTGTGGCGATGTGTAGGACTTAAAAAGCTCTGCATGTCCTCCATCAACAACACATCTGTAAAGCGTCCTGTCCTTGCCGCCGTGGTCGTGGTAGGAGGAGGATTACTTTCACCTCTTCCCCAGTTAGATTCCTGTTGTGCTGTGACATCACCCTTATAAGCTGTGTAAAGCATATTTTTTAGTTTGGTTTTGAACTGCTGCATCCTTTCTGACTGTCGGTAATTTGGTAACATTTCCGCGACTTTCTGCTTATACCGGGGGTCTAGTAGCGTGGCCACCCAGTACAGGTCATTCTCGTTCATCCTTTTTATACAAGGGTCCCTCAACAGACATGACAGCATGAAAGACCCCATTTGCACAAGGTTGGATGCCGAGCTACTCATTTCCCGTTCTTGGTCCTCACTGATGTCATTGACGGTCTGTTCTTTCCCCCAGCCACGTACAACACCGCGGGTCCCAGATAGGTGACAACAACGAGCACCCTGGGATTCCTGCTGTGGTTGGTCTTTGTCCTCCTCAAAGCCACATTCCTCCTCTGACTCCTCTTCCTCATACTCCTCTTGCAGCGTTGCCGCAGGTCCGGCAAGCGATGATGACAAGGCTGTTTCTGGTGTTGATGGTGACCACAACTCTTTCTCTTCACGCTCATCTACAGCCTGATCTAGCACTCTTCGCAGGGCACGCTCCAGGAAGAAAACAAATGGGATGAGGTCGCTGATGGTGCCTTCGGTGCAACTGACTAGGTTTGTCACCTCCTCAAAAGGACGTATGAGCCTACAGGCATTGCGCATGAGCGTCCAGTAACGTGGCAAAAAAATTCCCAGCTCCGCAGAGGCTGTCCTAGCACCCCATTCATACAAATACTCGTTGACAGCTTTTTCTTGTTGGAGCAGGCGGTCGAACATTAGGAGTGTTGAATTCCAAGGTGTCGGGCTGTCGCAAATCAAGCGCCTCACTGGCATGTTTCGGCGCAGAATGTCTGAAAAGTGCGCCATGGCCGTGTAGGAACACCTGAAATGGCCACACACCTTCCTGGCCTGCTTGAGGATGTCCTGTAAGCCTGGGTACTTAGACACAGCGTTGTACGATGAGATTCAACACATGTGCCATGCACGGCACATGTGACAACTTGCCCAAATTCAATGCCGCCAACAAATTGCTTCCATTGTCACACACCACTTTGCCGATCTCCAGTTGGTGCGGGGTCAGCCACTGATCCACCTGTGCGTTCAGGGCGGACAGGAGTGCTGGTCCGGAGGTTATCGAAGAGGATGGAGTAGGAGGAGTAGAGGAGGTGGCAGTAGGCCTGCCTGCAAGTCGTGGCGGTGTCACCAACTCCGCTGCAGAGCCACGCATTCCATGCTTGGCAGCCGTCAGCAGGTTGACCCAATGCGCAGTGTAGGTGATATACCTGCCCTGACCGTGCTTTTCAGACCAGGTATCAGTGGTCAGATGGACCCTTGCCCCAACACGGTATGCCAGAGATTCCATGACTTCCTTTTCAATCACTGAGTAGAGGTTTGGGATTGCCTTATTTGAAAAAAAAATTCGTCCGGTTACCTTACACTGTGGTGTCCCAATAGCGACAAATTTTTTGAAGGCCTCAGACTCCACCAGCTGGTATGGTAAAAGCTGGCGGGCTAAGAGATCCGTCAAGCCAGCTGTCAGACGCCGGGCAAGGGGGTGACTCTGTGACATTGGCTTCTTACTCTCAAACATTTCCTTTACAGACACCTGACTGTGGGCAGATAAGATGGAACTGCTGAAGGTGAGAGGCGGAGTGGCGGGTGGTTGAGAGGGGGCAAGGAGGACAGCAGCGTCGCAAAGCAATTGTACCGAGGTGGGTGTTGGACTTCCCACGTTTCTTTTAGCACAGGTTGCAAATGGCATTGCTGTTATCAGAGGCAGACACACACAAAAAATGCCACACTGCTGAGCGGTCTGGCTGACCCCGGGTGCCGATACATGCTGTCTGACTGTGCCACTAGCTCCTTGCAACGACCTCCCCCTGCTTCCAACTCGTCTCCTCCTTCTCTCTGTCTCCCCTTCTGAACTTTCCCCCTCTTCTTCTTCTCTTCGAGCAGGCACCCACGTGGCATCCACGGACACATCGTCATCATCAACCACTTCACTTGTATCTGACACCTCAGCAAAGGAAGCAGCAGCGGGTACAACATCATCATCATCATCACACTGTACGTCCATGTGTGTAATGCTGCCTGACTGAGATATTTCCCTGTTATCTACATCCTCTGGCAATAATGGTTGCGCATCACTAATTTCATCCAACTGATGTGTAAATAACTCCTCTGAGGGATCAAGTGAAGCGGCTGTGGTGGTAGTGGTGGTGGTGGCGGTGGGCGGGAGAGTGGTAACTTGAGAGCAGGTGACCAAAGCTGAGCTGGAGGAGGATGGTGCGTCAAGGTTCTTAGCGGAAGCTGTTAAAGATTGGGTGTCCTGTGTAAGCCAGTCAACTATTTTCTCCGATTTTTTGGGGTTCAGGGTACGTGGCCTCTGAACACTGGGCATTATTCCAGGGCCAGTAGAAATCGCAGCACCACGACCACGACGGCCCCTGCGGGGAAGCCTGCCTCTGCCTGTCATTTTTTTTTTTAGATAAGTGGTACTATGCGTGCAAGGTACTGTGCCACCCTATATAAGTGGTGGGCAGTGAGCACAGTACAGTCTGTGTGGGCCTGACACACACTGGCTTGCAACTGGGGTTATATCACAGAAAAATAATAAATTGAATTTTTTTATCTACAAGGTATTTGTGAGTGACACCCTGTAACGGTATCAGTGGTGGCCTAGCCAGTGGCCACAGTACAGTCTGTGTGGGCCAGACACACACTGGCTTGCAACTGGGATTATATCACAGAAAAATAATAAATTGAATTTTTTTTATCTACAAGGTATTTGTGAGTGACACCCTGTAACGGTATGAGTGGTGGCCTAGCCAGTGGCCACAGTACAGTCTTCGGGCCACACACTGGCTTGCAACTGGGATTATATCACAGAAAAATAATAAATTGTTTTTTTTTTATCTGCAAGGTATTTGTGAGTGACACCCTGTAACGGTATGAGTGGTGACCTAGCCAGTGGCCACAGTACAGTCTGTGGGCCAGACACACACTGGCTTGCAACTGGGATTATATCACAGAAAAATAATATATATATTTTTTTTTATCTGCAAGGTATTTGTGAGTGACACCCTGTAACGGTATGAGTGGTGGCCTAGCAAGTGGCCACAGTACAGTCTGTGGGCCAGACACACACTGGCTTGCAACTGGGATTATATCACAGAAAAATAATAAATTGAATTTTTCTTATCTGCAAGGTATTTGTGAGTGACATCCTGTAACGGTATGAGTGGTGGTCTAGCCAGTTGCCACAGTACAGTCTGTGGGCCAGACACACACTGGCTTGCAACTGGGATTATATCACAGAAAAATAATAAATAGATTTTTTTTTATCTGCAAGGTATTGTGACACCCTGAATGAATGGTGTGCACACAGTACTGTCTCTGGGCCACACAGTCACTCACTGGCTTGCAACTGGGATTATATCACAGATAAATAATATAAATTTACGTTTTTTTATCTGCAAGGTATTGTCTGTGACACCCTGTATGAATGGTGTGCACACAGTACTGTCTGTGACTGAGCCTGCAGCCTCTCACACACGGGCAGCCAGGCAACTGCAATATATATATATATATATATATATATATATATATATATAAATAAAGCAGACTGATGTACCAGCCCTAAAAAGGGCTTTTTGGGGTGCTGTCAGGACGCTTTCCTTACAGCAGATGAGTCTGTGGACACAGAACACTGCCCTAGCTAACGCTTTCCCTATTAGATCAGCAGCAGCTACACTCTCCCTACTCTCACTAAGAAAGCAGCTTCCAAATGAATCTAAAATGGATGCTGTCCAGGAGGTGGGAGGGTCTGCTGCTGATTGGCTGGAATGTGTCTGCTGACTGTGAGGTACAGGGTCAAAGTTTGCTCAATGATGATGTATAGGGGGCGGACCGAACATCGCATATGTTCGCCCGCCGCGGCGAACGTGAACAAGCCATGTTCGCCGTGAACTGTTCGGGACATCACTAATTCTAGGTTCTTCAAAGTAGCCACCTTTTGTTTTCATTACTGCTTTGCACACTCTTGGCATTCTCTTGATGAGCTTCAAGAGGTAGTCACCTGAAATGGTTTTCACTTCATAGGGGTGCCCTGTCAGGTTTAATAAGTGGGATTTCTTGCCTTATAAATGGGGTTGGGACCATTAGTTGCGCTGTCGAGAAGTCAGGTGGATACACAGCTGATAGTCCTACTGAATAGACTGTTAGAATTAGTATTATGGCAAGAAAAAGTAAAGAAAAGCAAGTGGCCATCATTACTTTAAGAAATGAAGGTCAGTCAGTCCGAAAAATTGGGAAAACTTTGAAAGTGTCTCCAAGTGCAGTCACATAAACCATCAAGCGCTCTCACATGCGGACCGCCCCAGGAAAGGAAAACCAAGAGTCACCTCTGCTGCGGAGGATAAGTTCATCCGAGTCACCAGCCTCAGAAATCGCAGGTTAACAGCAGCTCAGATTAGAGACCAGGTCAATGCCACACAGAGTTCTAGCAGCAGACACATCTCTAGAACAACTGTTAAGAGGAGACTGTGTGAATCAAGCCTTCATGGTAGAATATCTGCTAGGAAACCACTGCTAAGGACAGGCAACAAGCAGAAGAGACTTGTTTGGGCTAAAGAACACAAGGAATGGACATTAGACCAGTGGAAATCTGTGCTTTGGCCTGATGAGTCCAAATTTGAGATCTTTGGTTCCAACCACCGTGATATTTGTGCGCAGAAAAGGTGAACGGATGGACTCTACATGCCTGGTTCCCACCGTGAAGCATGGAGTAGGAGGTGTGAGGGTGCTTTGCTGGTGACACTGTTGGGGATTTATTCAAAATTGAAGGCATACTGAACCAGCATGGCTACCACAGCATCTTGCAGCGGCATGCTATTCCATCCGGTTTGCGTTTAGTTGGACCATCATTTATTTTTTAACAGGACAATGACCCCAAACACACCTCCAGGCTGTGTAAGGGCTATTTGACCATGAAGGGGAGTGATGGGGTGCTGCGCCAGATTACCTGGCCTCCACAGTTACAGGACCTGAACCCAATTGAGATGGTTTGGGGTGAGCTGGACCGCAGAGTGAAGGCAAAAGGGCCAACAAGTGCCAAGCATCTCTGGGAACTCCTTCAAGACAGTTGGAAGACCATTTCAGGTGACTACCTCTTGAAGCTCATCAAGAGAATGCCAAGAGTGTGCAAAGCAGTAATCAAAGCAAAAGGTGGCTACTTTGAAGAACCTAGAATATGACATATTTTCAGTTGTTTCATACTTTTTTGTTATGTATATAATTCCACATGTGTTAATTCATAGTTTTGATGCCTTCAGTGTAAATCTACAATTTTCATAGTCATGAAAATAAAGAAAACTCTTTGAATGAGAAGGTGTGTCCAAACTTTTGGTCTGTACTGTATATATACACTCACCTAAAGAATTATTAGGAACACCTGTTCTATTTCTCATTAATGCGATTATCTAGTCAACCAATCACATGGCAGTTGCTTCAATGCATGTAGGGTTGTGGTCCTGGTCAAGACAATCTCCTGAACTCCAAACTGAATGTCACAATGGGAAAGAAAGGTGGGCTACAACAGCAGAAGACCCCACCGGGTACCACTCATCTCCACTACAAATAGGAAAAAGAGGCTACAATTTGCATGAAGCTCACCAAAATTGGACTGTTGAAGACTGGAAAAATGTTGCCTGGTCTGATGAGTCTCGATTTCTGTTGAGACATTCAAATGATAGAGTCCGAATCTGGCGTAAACAGAAAGAGAACATGTATCCATCATGCCTTGTTACCACTGTGCAGGCTGATGGTGGTGGTGTAATGGTGTGGGGATGTTTTCTGGGCACACTTTAGGCCCCTTAGTGCCAATTGGACATCGTTTAAATGCCACGGGCTACCTGAGCATTGTTTCTGACCATGTCCATCCCTTCATGACCACCATGTACCCATCCTCTGATGGCTACTTCCAGCAGGATAATGCACCATGTCACAAAGCTCGAATCATTTCAAATTGGTTTCTTGAACATGACAATGAGTTCACTGTACTAAAATGCCCCCCACAGTCACCAGATCTCAACCCAATAGAGCATCTTTGGGATGTGGTGGAACGGGAGCTTCGTGCCCTGGATGTGCATCCCTCAAATCTCCATCAACTGCAAGATGCTATCCTATAAATATTATCCTATTGTTGAATCAATGCCACGTAGAATTAAGGCAGTTCTGAAGGCAAAAGGAGGTCCAACACCGTATTAGTATGGTGTTCCTAATAATTCTTTAGGTGAGTGTGTATATATATATATAATATATATATATATATATATATATATGTAATATGTTATTGCTGCTGGTAGTGCATACTAACACAATGTAAGGGAACAGTAGTGATGATACTGTACTTTACCCTTCTTCATCTGTTCCGATGTTGTTTCTCCTTTAGGCAAGGACCTGCGTGGCGTCCCACGTGATCGCTAGCCTTACCATGTGATGTGCGCACGTGACTATGATGCGGTGTGACGTCACTGGTATTCGTTTTTGATTGGCCAATCCTTTCCACTGCGGGAAGATTTGAAAAATTATCGTGACGGTTGGTATTCTTCGTCCGAATAATTTTCAGTTCCAAACGTCCGGGTTAAATGTAGTCCTCACTAGTTCCTCAGACCAGACGCGTTTCGGGACATTTATGGTCCCTTCCTCAGTGGTCAAGTTATACCAGTGACGTCACACCGCATCATAGTCACGTGCGCACATCACATGGTAAGGCTAGCGATCACGTGGGACGCCACGCAGGTCCTTGCCTAAAGGAGAAACAACATCGGAACAGATGAAGAAGGGTAACGTACAGTATCATCACTACTGTTCCCTTACATTGTGTTAGTATGCACTACCAGCAGCAATAACATATTACTGTTAAAGCCTACTAATTATTTGCTAGCAGAAGCGCTATTTCTTTCTTTATAAGGCAGAGATCCCAACACTGGGAAACCCGGTGTACACCCGGGAACATTACTGTGACACTTATATGCATATTTATATTCAGAATTATCGTCACCGGTGAGCGATACAATATAAGAATAATCAACACAAGATATACTCACCAGCCTGGAGGCATCACATGGACTTTAATTAACCTTTGTTGTGCACAATATTTATTTTAAATGAGCACCTTTTTTCAAGCTCTACAGACGTGGACAAAATTGTTGGTACCCTTTGGTCAATGAAAGAAAAAGTCACAATGGTCACAGAAATAACTTTAATCTGACAAAAGTAATAATAAATTAAAATTCTATAAATGTTAACCAATGAAAGTCAGACATTGTTTTTCAACCATGCTTCAACAGAATTATGTAAAAAAATAAACTCATGAAACAGGCATGGACAAAAATGATGGTACCCCTAGAAAACACAGAACATAATGTGACCAAAGGGACATGTTAATTCAAGGTGTGTCCACTAATTAGCATCACAGGTGTCTACAACCTTGTAATCAGCCATTGGGCCTATATATATGGCTCCAGGTAATCACTGTGTTGTTTGGTGATATGGTGTGTACCACACTCGACATGGACCAGAGGAAGCAAAGGAAAGAGCTGTCTCAAGAGATCAGAAAGAAAATTATAGACAAGCATGTTAAAGGTAAAGGCTATAAGACCATCTCCAAGCAACTAGATGTTCCTGTGAGTACAGTTGCACATATTATTCATAAGTTTAAGATCCATGGGACTGTAGCCAACCTCCCTGGACGTGGCCGCAGGAGGAAAATTGATGACAAATCTAAGAGACGGATAATCCGAATGGTAACAAAAGAGCCTAGAAAGACTTCTAAAGAGATTCAAGGTGAACTTCATGCTCAAGGAACATCAGTGTCAGATCGCACCATCCGTCGTTGTTTGAGCCAAAGTGGACTACATGGGAGACGACCAAGGAGGACACCATTGTTGAAAACGAATCATAAAAAAGCAAGACTGGAATATGCCAAACTACATGTTGACAAGCCACAAAGCTTCTGGGAGAATGTCCTGTGGACAGATGAGACAAAAATCGAAGTTTTTGCCAAGGCACATCAGCTGTATGTTCACAGACGAAAAAATGAAGCATATCAAGAAAAGAACACTGTCCCTACTGTGAAACATGGAGGAGGCTCTGTTATGTTCTGGGGCTGCTTTGCTGCGTCTGGCACAGGGTGTCTTGAATCTGTGCAGGGTACAATGAAATCTCAAGACTATCAAGGAATTCTAGAGAGAAATGTACTAGCCAGTGTCAGAAAGCTTGGTCTCAGTCGCAGGTCATGGGTCTTGCAACAGGACAATGACCCAAAACACACCGCTAAAAACACCCAAGAATGGCTAAGAGGAAAAAATTGGACTATTCTAAAGTGGCCTTCTATGAGCCCTGACCTCAATCCTATTGAGCATCTTTGGAAGGAGCTGAAACATGCAGTCTGGAAAAGGCACCCTTCAAACCGGACACAACTGGAGCAGTTTGCTCATGAGGAGTGGGCCAAAATACCTGCTGAGAGGTGCAGATGTCTCATTGACAGTTACAGGAAGCGTTTGATTGCAGTGATTGCCTCAAAAGGTTGCGCAACAAAATATTAAGTTAGGGGTACCATCATTTTTGTCCATGCCTGTTTCATGAGTTTATTTTTTTACATAATTCTGTTGAAGCATGGTTGAAAAACAATGTCTGACTTTCATTGGTTAACATTTATAGAATTTTAATTTATTATTACTTTTGTCAGATTAAAGTTATTTCTGTGACCATTGTGACTTTTTCTTTCATTGACCAAAGGGTACCAACAATTTTGTCCACGTCTGTATATCTCAACCATCTACATATGTTTTATTAACATTCTTTTGCACCGTTTTTTCAATATTTTGAACATTTTTGAATCTTTGCACTAGTCACATTGCACAGCCTTGAAAGAACAACGTCAACCCATAAAAGTGAACTGTTTTCATTTTCATTTTTGCCTACATGATATCACCATTCAATATTTACTGAAGAGACCCGCTAAAAATTCATCATAAGACTTTGAACATTCATTATTTTTAATTGTCTTTATTTTTTATCTCATTTTTTCATTTTAATCTTAATACACAGAGAAAGTTTTATTATAGACTAAACTTTATTAAACTTGATACAACTAAAAATATTAAATAATAATTTTTATCCAAATGAGAGTGTGCCATCGCAATTTCTTCTTATGTACCTGCTACTGTCTGACCTGATCCTGCTGAGTTTTGTGTGAGCCGTTTACTCCACCGTTACATTTATCTGCTGGTGCTGTCTGTCCTGATTCTGACGAGTTTGGCCCAGGACTAAAGGGTACTTTCTGCAACCATATAGGTTAAAAATTATTCAAAAACATAACAATCTAAACAAACGAAAGCACACGTTATAATGTAACAAAATATTTACTAAGAATGTAGAGGACCAAAAATGCCTCTAAGGCAACTGTTTTAGTTCCTTATGGAGGTCCAGCAACTCCTGGTTGCCCTTACTATACCTCTCCTCCAGCTGAAGCACCTTCTTTTCGAGATGGCGAGATGATGATAATTCAAACGCCTTTGCTGCTCCCTAATCTTTTTTTATGTGTTTTTATCTCCAGTATTTCTTATTTATCCTCGTCCTGCTGAATTTTTTTATTTTCAGTTTACAGAGTACTGTTAGGATAAAAAAAAATATATATATATATATATATATTATATAATTACTTTCAATTAGGAATCAGAAGCAATTAGTGCATTGTGTGGAGTATTTTTTAAAGCACTGACTATTTACATTACTTTTTTAAAGATATTTATGATGCTTATATAGTTGTCTAGTTAGTGATAGTTCTGTATAGTATAATGTTATCTAGTTGGTTAGTTAGTGCTAGTTCATTAGAGTATAATTGTATTTAGTTAGTTAGTTTATAATAGTTCAATATTCATGCACAAAATTTCATTGTTGGTTTAAAAAAAAAAATAATTACCAAAAATGTTATCTCTATGTTATTACGCTTTATGTGATGTTAGGTGACAAAAAATAGATTTTTTGAAACAGTTTTTATTTAATTTTTTTTTTACGGTGTTCACATTAGTGGTTAGGTCATGTGATATTTTTAGACAGCTGGTTATTATGGACGTGGCAATGCCTTTTATGTTATTATTTTTTTATTTTAGTATTACACAATATAGTATTTTTTAAGAGAAAAAAATAATGTTTTGTGTCTACATATTTGTTTAATTTTTTGGGCGATTGTCTTAGGTAGGGGTTCATTTTTTGCAAGATGAGGTGACGGTTAGATTGGTACTATTTTGGGGGTCATTTGCCTTTTTGATTGCTTGGTGTTGCAATTTTAGTGATGTAATGTTGCAAAATGGTTTATTTAGCATAATTTAAAATATATATATATTTTTTTCAACGGTGCTCACCTGATGAGTTAGGTCATGCGATATTTCTATAGAGCTGGTCATGGCGTTACATAATGTGTCTACTTTTCATTTTATTTATTTTTTCAAATTTTTATTTAATTTTATTTTGGGAAAAGGTATTTTTTGGGGGGACTTGAAAATAGAATTTTTTTGGGAAAGATTTATTTTTATAATAATTTTTTTCGGTTTAGTTTTTGTCCCTCTCTGGGACTTCAACTTTTGGGGGTCTGATCATCTTTACAATGCATGACTATTATAAATTGATTAGCAGGCACTCACCATCTGCATTTCATACACGTAACAAATTAATTTTTAAATGTAGTAGTAATAATAAAATCTGTCATATATTGGTATAAAACAAATGATGAGAACAAATAGTAAAATCATAAAACATCAGATAAGACCAAATAGTAAAATCATACAACATCAGATAAAAACTTGCAATAGTATATATCTTGTATCAAAGAATAAATCTGATGTCCATTAAATGGTATGGGCGCTTTATTAACGACATGTTATGGGTCTGGCAGGGTGATATGAAAAATCTGATGCTATTTGTGGAGTACTTGAACAGCTGTGTCCCCTCGATCAAGCTCATTATAGTCAGCGATTTTTTTCTCGATTATTTTTTTGGACCTTTTATTGTGGGGTGATCGAGGGAACCAGAGGGTTTGTACTAGCACACATCGCAAAATTACTGCGGGCAATACTTTACTCAATGCATCATCATGCCATCCCCCCCCCATGTAGCCAAGAACATTCCCAAAGGGGAGATGTTAAGGGCGCGGCGCAATTGCTCTTCCTTGAATTTATTTGTGAAGGAAGCGTCTGATATCTCCGCAAGGTTGCTGATCAGGGGATATTCGATGGAGAATATTCACAAGGCAAGGGAGCATGCGCTATCACTGAATAGAGATTCCCTTATATTCGCTAGAATCAAGAATGCAAATAAGAAGAAAAAAACTAAAGGAAGTAAAAATTTTCAAACTCGCACTCAGGATTCGAGCGAACCTGTAACTTTCGTCACAAATTATAGTGCCGAATACCCCCTGGTCTGCAATATTTTGCCTAAACATTTTCCAGTGATAGGTTTTGATGAAGGTTGGGGGGACATTGCAGAGGCAGGCATTAGGTGCATTGCGAAAAAAGCTCCAACCATTGGACAAAAAGTTAGCCCTAGCCTATTTGTGGAAAACACAATGTGTGAACCAGTGTGGCTAACCACCAAGGGAAATTTCAAATGTGGAAGCAAAAAATGTATATGTTGCATGCATATGTCAGTCAGTAAAGATGTTGTATCCACATCGAATGGTAGTACACACAAATTGCAACAATACATTAATTGCAACACGGAATATGTTGTATATGTTATTACATGTCAAACTTGCGAGTTGCAATATGTTGGATGCACTATTAACCAGCTCAAAGTGAGAATTCGCAAACATCTTAGTGACGTCCCACATGTTTCAATGTGCAATGTCTCAGCGGCCACATCACACTTTGCGGTAGTACACAATAGCGACACTTCTGCGTTTTATGTGCAAGGTGTTGAAAGAGTTACAGTTGCGGTTAAAGGGGGAGATCATAGACAAAAACTTTATAGTAGAGAAACATACTGGTTATTCAACCTTGAAACATGTATACCTAAAGGGTTGAACAGGAAACATGATTTAACCCTACAATACAAATTATTTGGTTTTCTTTTATTAAGGGCTCCGTCCCACTTGATTGGGATTGTTTTCCCTATGTCCAGCATTTCATGGCCACCAGGTGTTTGCTCCAGGTGATGGAGATCTTTCAATCAAGTGGGCAGGTCTCTTGACTGTGTATAAAACTGAGGTTTTAAGTTTATTTGTTTGTCTTGATAAAGGGCTAGGATGTAACAGCCCGAAACGCGTCACAACAACTTGTCTTACTTTTGATGTCGGATTTTATGGAAGTCGAATAAAAGCCTTTTTTTATTGTGAAGAGCTGGAATCCGTGTTTTTTCCATAAAATAAATCTAAATGATATATTATAATGGATAGCAATAAAGTCCATGCAATGACACTTATTGAGAGTCCAGGATTGGGGGTATGTACCCCCAATGCACTAGTATGAAGTGCATTAATGGTCACAAATAGATTTGTTGATGTAATATTATTCAAATCTTGTTCCAAGCAATGGTATATAGAGCCATCAGGGTATATTGTAATTCATTTGGCAATATCCTATGACTCAGTCCACTGTTGTGATCTTGTAGTTAATAAACACCGTGTTATCGGATGGAAAAAACCTGAGCAGAGCAACTGAGCAATTTCCCTGTATTTCCCTGTCTACTAAGTAGAGCAGGGGTATATCACAGCCAAAAATTGGAGAATTTCACCCATCAGTGTACCAGACAAATTAGTGAAATGTATTTCCCTATCTACTAGGTAGAGCAGGGGTATATCACAGCCAAAAATTTGGGAATTTCACACGACAATGTAACAGACAAATTAGTGAAATGTATTTCCCTGTCCACTAGGTAGAGCAGGGGTATATCAGCCAAAAATTTGTGAATTTCACCCGACAATGTACCAGACAAATTAGTGAAATGTATTTCCCTGTCCACTAGGTAGAGCAGGGGTAAATCAGCCAAAAATTTGTGAATTTCACCCGACAATGTACCAGACAAATTTGTGAAATGTATTTCCCTGTCTACTAGGTAGAGCAGGGGTATACCACAGCCAGAAATGGGTGGATTTCACCCGATAATGTAACAGACAAATTAGTGAAATGTATTTCCCTGTCCGCTAGGTGGAGCAGGGGTATATCACAGCCAAAATGACTTAAAATAAAATAAAATACATAAAAATTAAAACTAATAATTTTGATCTATGAGCTGGAGGTCCATATGGAGTAGGAGGTTGAGGAGGCGGCGGACGTAGCAGTGTAGGTGGAAGCGGCGGTGAAGGAGGAGGAGGTAGCCAACACTTGTTTTTTGTTTACGTTTTTTATTATTTTTTGTTTAAATTAGGGTACACCCCAAAAGAGTGGGAAATATCAAAAATACAACAATGAACAATTGCGCTGGACTATAACAATGGCTGGGTAAGGCCGGTATATATGTCTATTCTGCGCAAGGTATGGACAACTCCTGTGGGATCCATGCCTGGTTCATTTAAATGAACGTGAGCTTGTCCACATTGGCCATGGACAGGAGGCTGTACTTGTATGTGATAATGCCCCCTGCCATGCTAAACACACGTTCAGACAATACACTGGCTGGAGGGCAGGCCAGCACCTCCAAAGTGTAAAGGGCAGGCTCAGGCCATGTGCCCAATTTGGAGACCCAGAAGTTGAAGGGGGCAGACCCATCATTCAGTATGTGTAGGCATGTGCACAGATACTGCTCCACCATGTTGCTGAAATGCTGCCTCCTGCTAAGACGTTCTATATCAGCTGGTGGTGCTGGTTGTTGTGGCGTGCTGACAAAGCTTTTCCATATTTCGGCCTTGCTAACCCTGCCTTCTGAGGTGCTGGTGGTGCCCCAGCTGCATTGGCGACCTCTTCCTCCTCCTCTGCCTTCGCCTTGTGCTTCCACTGTGCCCCCGCTGTCAGGTGGGAATGCCACCAGCAGCACGTCTACTAGCGTGCGATTGTACTCGCGCATGTTACGATCATGCTCTAGTGACAGAATTAAGAACGGTACGTTGTCCTTGTAACGGGAATCCAGCAGCGTGGCCACCCAGTAATCAGCACAAGTTAGAATGTGGGCAACTCGTTGGTCGTTGTGGAGACAATGCAGCATGTAATCGCTCATGTGTGCCAGGCTGCCCAATGGGAATGAAAAGCTGTCCTCTGTGGGAGGTGTATCGTCTGTGTCCTCTTTATCCCCCCAGCCACGTACCAGTGATGGCCATGAGCTGGTTTGGGTGCCACCCTGCTGTGAACACGGTTTCTCCTCCTCCATCTCTTCCTCCTCATCCTCCACCTAGTCATCCTCCAGAACTGTGCCCTGGCTGGACAATTGTGTACCTGGCGTTTGTTGGTGCAGGAACCCACCCTTGGAGCCACTTGTGAATGACTGGCCGGAAACCCTATGAAATTATCCCTCTTCCTCATCCTGCGCCACATCCTCTTCCATCATCGCCAGCAGCATTTTTTCAAGGAGGCATAGAAGTGGGATAGTAACGCTGAAAATGGGATCATCGGCACTGGCCATGTTGGTAGAGTACTCGAAACAGCACAACAAGGCACACAGGTCTCGCATGGAGGCCCAGTTATTGGTGGAGGTCTAGGGAGGCAATTGCCCTACTGCCTGCATTGTCATGCATTACCTGAAGATTAGTGAAAATACATCTCAAATTTATATTTGTTGCCTTCCCGGGCATAAAACCCGATTGAACCATCCCCACCATCGTCAAGATAACCGACGACAATCGATTGGCCAACACTTTCGCCAAAATTTTGGCATCTGAGTTAATCAGTGAGATGGGTCTATATAAGCTACACTGATCTGGTGGCTTCCCCGCTTTGTGTATAACCACTATGGTGGTTTCGGAACATGAGACCGGTAGGGATCCACACTCTAAAGCTTGTTCATAGAGGTTGCTGAGTCTTTTGCTCACCTCCTCAACTTGAAATGTATACCACTCCACCAGGAAGTCATCCAGACCAGGAGTCTTACCCTTTGCCATTGACATAATGGCAGTTTGAATTTCTAGCGGATTAATGGGGCCATCCAACACCTGTCTATTCGCATTTGCGAGCCTTGCCATAGGGACGGTCTCTAGAGGGAGATTTCTCCTGCAGTTCTATTAATTTTGGAGGTGTAGAGTTCCAAATAATAGGTAGCAAATTGATTGCAAATCTCTTCCGGCGTGGTAAATATATCTCCCCTCTCATTTCTAATGGCAGCCACTACTGTTTGTGGGGTCTCAACCCTAGCCAAATACACCAGCGCTTTACCACTCTTATAGCCATCTGAGCAAATGGCTTGTTTTTGAGCTAGTAGTCGCTTCTTAGTGAATTCAGTTAAGTATAACGCATATTACCTTTGAGCCGAAAGCCAGAGCGCATAATGCTCCGGAGTGGGGTCAACGAGATATGCCTGTTCAGTCTGGGTCATTGTTCCTTCCAAGTTCACTCACGTGGAGAGCAATTCCACCCTATGCGCCGCGATTGCAGCTATCAAAGTCCCTCTCAGGACTGCTTTACTGGAATCCTACTCCACTAGAGGAGTAGAGGATCCCTCATTAATTTTCCAATAGGCTGAAATTGCTTCCAGGCAAGCTACTCTAACTGGGAGAACCTCCAGCCACACTGGGTTTAGTCGCCAAGCGGATCTAGTGACACTAACTGGTAGAGAAAGTGTAATCTGTAGGGGAGCGTGGTCTGAAATTCCTCTCAGCAGGTACTCAGCCGCCTTCACCCACGATAGCCCGAGCCGATTCGTAAAGGCCAAATCAATCTGGGATAGTGAGTGAGCCGAGTCGAGTGACATGAGTATTGTCTCCCATCTGGATATAAATTCCTCCATATTTCCTCAAGAACATGGGGCTGCGCCCAACATAATAAAGCAGCGTCATGCCTAAGAGATGTCCTAAACCTGTCTAGCTGACTATCAAGTGTTGCATTAAAATCCCCCAAAATGAACATAGGGGCTACAGGAAGCATCGCCACCCTACCCATAATTTGGTTAAGCAATACTCTGCCAAATAGTGGCGGGACATAAACGCCAACAAGCACCACCTCACAACCTCTAATAGTAGCTTGTAGCAACATATATCTGTAAAGAATAAATCAAGCCAACTGGAAGTACTGTAGATTTCTTGAAAACGTTTCACTCGTTCTTCCAACGAGCTTTCTCAATTCTGAGTGACTGTACAAAAATTCTGGGAATAAATATGTAACTAAATCCACATCTGGTAATTATACCCAGCATTGGGTCAAAGGTGTTGATTTCATTATCCTAATTGGAGTCAGTAGGTGATAAAGACTTCCCAGAAAAAGCTTGTAGCAACACATATTTCCCCGCCGGATCTATGTGCACGGAGATCAGCTGAAACAGAAGAGTTTTACTAGCCAAGACAGACACCCCCCTGGCGCGGTTGGAGTATGTGGCATGATACCCGCATCCTACCCATGGTCGCTTAACTTGCAGGACTTTCGAGCCCTTGAGATGAGTTTCCTGAAAAATAAGAACGACAGGGTTATAATTTTTAACATAGTTAAACACCAATGCTCTCTTAACCTTATCATTCAAACCCCGGACATTGCAGGAGATCAGCTTGCATACCGCCATGTTTTCGTATTCCAGAAATGCCTTTGCCCTCCTGGTACCCCAGTATCACTGCCCCATTCACACATGCACGCAGACATCACATCAACCCCAATAGAACTTCCCAACCCATACCCACCCTGCCCAGACATCCCCAACCTGTCTAAGCTTCAATACCCTAACCAGAAACGTGTGCTTTATAGACTAAAAGAATACAGTCTATCCAGCTAGAACATGACCCAGCATAGAACTTGAGTCCATCAGTAGTATTCAATACAAAAATGAACCATCTAACTCTAAGTAGAGCTTAACCCTTGTCAGTAAGGATAACGTACATCACAATGTTGAAAACAGTCCCGCCAGTTACGCTAACAGGCGCAACTACAAAAAGAATGAGGAAACGCCCTCAACCAGGCAGGACTATTAAATCAGTGGCCCACCGAGGGCGTCAGTTACTTGCGAGAGTTCCCTGCAGATGCGCGGATGCTGTTGATCGATCCAATCAGCCACCTCCTCTGGAGTTTGGAAAAACCTGGATCTGTCTCCCTCTTGGATCCTCAGCTTGGCCGGATATATCATGGCGTATTTAATCCCGAGCTCCCGGAGACGTGCTCTGGTGGAAGTGAACTGACGACGTTGTGACAGGCAAATTTTATACAATTACTTCACGGTAACAAAAAAAAATAATTTGTCAACCAACAATGTAACTGCAGTATTGACTGGTTGTATTTGACTGTGACAATGTGTGTTTCTTTAAAACCCAGAATATAATTGCAGTATTTCAAGCTTGTATTTCACTGTGACAAATGCAGCAAAGGCCCCAGATGTAGGGTATTGCCAAAAATTGGTGTTTTTTTAAAACAAGAATATAATTGCAGTATTTCAAGCTGATATTTCACTGTGACAAATGCAACAAAGGCCACAAATGTATTATCTTGCCCAAAATGGGTGTTTTTTTAAAACTGGAAAATAACAGCAGTATCTAACGGTAGTATTTGACTGACAAATGCAGCAAAGGCCCCAGATGTAAGGTCTTGCAAAAAATTGGTATTTTTTTAAAACCCAGAATATAATTGCAGTATTTCAAGCTTGTATTTCACTGTGACAAATGCATCAAAGGCCCCAGATGTAGGGTCTTGCAGAAAATGTGTGTTGTTTTAAACCAAGAATATCTTGCACAAAATGTATTATCTTGCACAGAATATAGGGTCTTGCAAAATGTAGGGTCTTGCAAAAAATTTGTGTTTTTTTAAACCAAGAATATCTTGCACAAAATTTATTATCTTGCACAGAATATAATTACAGTATTTCAAGCTTGTATTTCACTGTGACAAATGCAGCAAAGGCACCAGATGTAGGGTGTTGCAAAAAATGTTTATTTTTTTTAAACCAGAATATAATTGCAGTATTTCAAGCTTGTATTTCATTGTGACAAATGCAGCAAAGGCACCAGATGTAGGTTATTGCAAAAAATGGGTGCTTTTTTAAAACCAGAATATAATTGCAGTATTACAAGCTTGTATTTCAGTGTGACAAATGCAGCAAAGGCCCCAGATGTAGGGTCTTGCAGAAAATGTGTGTTGTTTTAAACCAAGAATATCTTGCACAAAATGTATTATCTTGCACAGAATATAGGGTCTTGCAAAATGTAGGGTCTTGCAAAAAATTTGTGTTTTTTTAAACCAAGAATATCTTGCACAAAATTTATTATCTTGCACAGAATATAATTGCAGTATTTCAAGCTTGTATTTCATTGTGACAAATGCAGCAAAGGCACCAGATGTAGGTTATTGCAAAAAATGGGTGCTTTTTTAAAACCAGAATATAATTGCAGTATTACAAGCTTGTATTTCAGTGTGACAAATGCAGCAAAGGCACTAGATGTAGGGTCTTGCAAAAAATGTGTGTTTTTTTAAACCAAGAATATAACTGCAGTATTTAAACTTTGTATTGGACTGTCAGAAATGCAACAAAGGCCGCAAATGTATTATCTTGCCCAAAATGGGTGTTTTTTTAATACCAGAATATAACAGCACTATCTAACGCTTGTATTTTACTGTGACAAATGCAGCAAAGGCCCCAGATGTAGGGTCTTGCAAAAAAGGGTGTTTCTTTAAAACCAGACTATAATTACAGTATTTCAAGCTTGTATTTCACTGTGACAAATGCAGCAAAGGCACCAGATGTAGAGTATTGCAAAAAAATTAAAAAAAAAAAAAAAACAGAATATAATTGCAGTATTTCAAGCTTGTATTTCACTGTGACAAATGCAACAAAGGCCACAAATGTATTATCTTGCCCAAAATTGGTGTTTTTTTAAAACCCAGAATATAATTGCAGTATTTCAAGCTTGTATTTCACTGTGACAAATGCAGCAAAGGCCCCAGATGTAGGGTCTTGCAAAAAATGTTTATTTTTTTCAAACCAGAATATAATTGCAGTATTTCAAACTTGTACTTCATTGTGACAAATGCAGCAAAGGCACCAGATGTAAGTTATTGCAAAAAATGGGTGCTTTTTTTAAAACCAGAATATAATTGCAGTATTACAAGCTTGTATTTCAGTGTGACAAATGCAGCAAAGGCACCAGATGTAGGGTATTGCAAAAGATTGGTGTTTTTTTTAAACCAGAATATAATTGCATTATTTGAAGCTTGTATTTCACTTTGACAAATTCAACAAAGGCCGCTAATTTATTATCTTGCCCAAAATGGGTGTTTTTTTAAATACCAGAATATAACAGCACTATCTAACGCTTTTATTTCACTGTGACAAATGCAGCAAAGGCCCCAGATGTAGGGTCTTGCAAAAAATGGGTGTTTTTTTTAAACCCAGAATATAATTACAGTGTTTCAAGCTTGTATTTCACTGTGACAAATGTAGCAAAGGCCTCAGATGTAGGGTATTGCAAAAGATTGGTGTTTTTTTAAATACCAAAATATAACAGTGGTATATCACGCTTGTATTGGACTGTCAGAAATGCAGCAAAGGCTGCAAATTTATTATCTTGCCCAAAATGGGTGTTTTTTTAATACCAGAATATAACAGCACTATCTAACGCTTGTATTTCACTGTGAAAAATGCAGCATAGGCCCCAGATGTAGAGTATTGCAAAAAATGGCAGTTTTTTTAAACCCATAATATACAGTCATGTGAAAAAATTAGGACACCCTTTGAAAGCATGTGGTTTTTTGTAACATTTTTAATAAAAGGTTATTTCATCTCCGTTTCAACAATACAGAGAGATTAAAGTAATCCGACTAAACAAAGAAAACTGAAGAAAAGTCTTTTCAAGATCTTCTGTAAATGTCATTCTACAAAAATGCCTATTCTAACTGAGGAAAAAGATAGGACACCCTTGCCCCTAATAGCGAGTGTTACCTCCTTTGGCTGAAATAACTGCAGTGAGACGGTTCTTGTAGCCATCTACCAGTCTTCGACATCGGTCTGAGGAAATTTTACCCCACTCCTCAATGCAGAACTTTTTCAGCTGTGAGATGTTTGAGGGGTTTCTTGCACGTACAGCCCTTTTCAAGTCACCCCACAGCATCTCAATGGGATTCAAATCTGGACTTTGACTTGGCCATTCCAGGACTCTCCATTTCTTCTTTTTCAGCCAATCTTTGGTTGATTTACTAGTATGTTTTGGGTCATTGTCATGTTGCATGGTCCAGTTCCGCTTCAGCTTTAATTTTCTAACTGATGGTCTCACATGTTCTTCAAGCACCTTCTGATACACAGTAGAATTCATCGTGGATTCTATGATGGTGAGCTGACCAGGTCCTGCTGCAGCAAAGCAGCCCCAAACCATGACACTTCCACCTCCATGCTTCACAGTTGGTATGAGGTTCTTTTCTTGGAATGCTGTGTTTGGTTTACGCCAAACATGTCCTCTGCTGTTGTGTCCAAATAATTCAATTTTGGACTCATCTGTCCAAAGAACATTATTCCAGAAGTCCTGGTCTTTGTCAACTTTATCTCTGGCAAATGTCAGTCTGGCCTCGATGTTTCTCTTGGAAAGCAAAGGTTTCCTCCTTGCACACCTCCCATGCAAGTTAAACTTGTACAGTCTCTTTCTGATTGTAGAGGCATGTACTTCTACATCAACAGTAGCCAGAGCCTGCTGTAGTTCTCGAGATGACACTTTAGGGTTTTTGGAGACCTCTTTTAGCATCTTGCGGTCTGCTCTTGGGGTGAACTTGCTGGGGCGACCAGTCCTGGGCATGTTGGCAGTTGTTTTGAAAGCCCTCCACTTGTAGACTATCTTCCGGACAGTGGAATGGCTGATTTCAAAATCTTTTGAGATCTTTTTAAATCCCTTCCCAGACTCATAGGCTGCTACAATCTTTTTTCTGAAGTCCTCTGACAGCTCTTTTGCTCTCACCATGGTGCTCACTCTCACTTCAACAGTCAGGAGCACACCAGACTAAATGTCTGAGGTTTAAATAGGGCAAGCCTCATTCAACATGCAGAGTAACGATCTACTAATTATGTGCACCTGGTGTGATATACCTGTGTGAGATCTGAGCCAATTTAAGAGGGAATACATGTGAGGGTGTCCTATCTTTTTCCTCAGTTAGAATAGGCATTTTTGTAGAATGACATTTACAGAAGATCTTGAAAAGACTTTTCTTCAGTTTTCTTTGTTTAGTTGGATTACTTTAATCTCTCTGTATTGTTGAAACGGAGATGAAATAACCTTTTATTAAAAATGTTACAAAAAACCACATGCTTTCAAAGGGTGTCCTAATTTTTTCACATGACTGTAATAGCAGTGACTAATGCGGCATAGGCCCCAGATGGAGGGTATGGACAAAAATGTTTCAAGCTTCTATTTGACTGTCACAAATACAGCAATAATTTTCTGGGCAAAATGCTCAATTTTTACAGCCCTTTCTGCATCTGTCAGTGTGAAATTCAAGCGTTATATACTGCTGTTCTATTCTGTTATTAAAAAAACACCTATTTTGGGCAAAAAACTTAATTTGCGGCGTTTGCTGCATCTGTCATTGTTAAAAACAAGCTTGAAATACTTCAACTGAAGGGGACGTTAAGAAATCTGGTAGTGGATTAAGGGGTTTAACAAGATTTATAAGATGACAAGTCACTTGGAGAGGACCGAACGGATGGGAGGCAGGATGGTATCGAAACTGGGCCCAAATCGGCTGCGAAATGTATAGATTGTGACCAAAGGTATTCTGGTTGTAGGTTTGTTTTGTTGCGGGGGGAAGGGGGGGGGAGGGAATTCTTAAAAATGTATGAGGAGATGGTAAATGGAATTTTGTTGTCATGCAAAATGGATGGAATTGTAATTATGCACTAAGTACAATGTATGAAACATTATACAATGTCTGTATGCGAAATGAATCTCCTTTAATAAAATGTGTTTACAAAAAAAAAATACTTCAATAATTTTCTGGGTTTTAAAAAACACCCATTTTTGGCAATACCCTCCATCTGGGGCCAATGCCACATTAGTCAGTGTGCAATTTAAGCTAGAAATACAGCGATCATTTTCTGGGTTTAAAAAAAAACACCCTTTTTGGGCAAAATACTAAATTTTACAGCCCTTGCTGCATCTGTCAGTGTGAAATTCAAGCGTCATATACTGCTGTCATATTCTGTTATTAAAAAAACACCCTTTTTGGCAAAATACTGCCTTTGTGTCTATCGGTCATAGTGAGATACAAGCTTGAAATACAGCAATAATATTCTGGGTTTAAAAAAACACCCATTTTGGGCAAAGTACTTAATATTTCAACCTTTGCTGCATCTGTCAGTGTGAGATACATTCGTTAGATACTGCTGTTCTATTCTGCTATAAAAAAACACCTATTTTGGGCAGAAAAATAAATTTGCAGCCTTGTCTGCATCTGTCATTGTGAGATACACGCATTAGATACTGTTGTTCTATTCTGCTATAAAAAAACAAACCTATTTTGGGCAAAAAACTTACGTAATGTGGCATCCTTTGCTGCATCTGTCATTGTGTGATACACGCGTTAGATACTGCTGTTCTAATCTGTTATTTAAAAAAAACACCTATTTTAGGCAAAAAACGTAATTTGCAGCCTTTGTTGAATCTGTCAGTGTGAGATACACACGTTAGATACTGGTGTTCTATTCTGTTATAAAAAAACACCCATTTTGGGCAAGATCCTAAATTTGAGAAATATGAGGAGAACGTCAAATAAGGGACGTGGCCCCAGTGGTGGTGCAGCTGGTGGAGCTCCTGTTGCAGGAAGAGGACGTGGTCGATCTGTGCTAGCTACACGCACAAGTGAAACAACTTCCTCAGGTGCGAGTAGGCGACAGAACCTTCAGCGGTATTTGGTCGGGCCTAATGCGGCTCTACGAATGGTGAGGCCAGAACAAGTACAGGCGATAGTAGATTGGGTTGCTGACAGTGCCTCCAGTTACTTTACAGTCTTTTACCTTACCCCCTTGCAAATCAGCCAAGCAGTCTGAGCCCCAAGTCATGCAGCAGTCTCTTCTGCTTTTTGATGACTCTGCTAGCAGGCTTTCCCAGGGCCATCCACATAGCCCTGCCCCAGAAGTGGAAGAGATTGAGTGCATCAATGCCCAACCACTTATCTTTCAAGATGAGTACATGGGAGGACCACCGCAGCACGTCTCGGATGATGAGGAAACACAGGTGCCAACTGCTGTGGCTTTCTGCAGTGTGCAGACAGACAAGGAGGGCAGGGGTGAAGACTGGGTGGAAGATGATGTGGAGGATGATGAGGTCCTTGACCCCACATTGAATCAAGGTCATGCGAGTGACCTGTGTAGTTCGGAGAAAGAGGCGGTGGTCGCACAGAGCCACCAGCACAGCAGAAGAGGGAGCAGGGTGCAAAAGTGGAGCGGCAGTCCCCTAGACAGTACGCCTTCTACTGCCCACCGCAGCAAGGGACTGAGCACACCAAAGCCAGCTCCAAGGAGTTCCCTGGCATGGCAGTTCTTCAGACAATGTGCTGATGACAAGACACAAGTGGTTTGCACGCTGTGCAATCAGAGCCTGAAGTGAGGCATAAACGTTCTCAACCTGAGCACAACCTGCATAACCAGGCATCTAAATGCAAAGCACGAGCTGCAGTGGAGTAGACACCTCAAAAACCAAGAAAGGTCTCTGGCTCCTCCTGCTTCCTCTTCTGCTGCAGTCTCGGCCTCTTCACCCACCTCTGGAGTGATAGTGCCACCTGCCACCCAGCAAACAGAGGATCTGCCAGCTACACCACCACCTGGGTCAACAAGCATCTCCACAATGTCCGACGGAAGCGTTCAGCTCTCCATCTCCCAAACACTGGAGTAGAAGAGGAAGTAACACCCTACCCACCCATGATCCCTGGCCCTGAATGCCAGCATTTCAAAATTACTGTCCTTTGAAATGCTGTGGAGACGGAGAGTTTTAAAAGCCTTATGGCGGTGGCTGTAACACAGTACATCGTGCCCAGCCGCCACAACTTTTCCAGGCATGCCATCCCTTCCCTGCACAACCAAGTGGGGATAAAATCAGGTGTGCACTGCGCAACGCCATCTGTGGCAAGGTCCACCTAACTACGGATACGTGAACCAGTAAGCACGGTCAGGGATGTTATATCTCCATAACAGCACACTGGGTAAATGCAGTGGCGGCTTGGCCTGAGGCGGTTAGCAGTTTGGCGCATGTCCTTACACCATCGAGGATTGCAGGGGGCGCTTCAGTTTGCCTGTTGCTTCCTCCTCCTACTCCGCTTCCTCATCCTCTATCGGCTCCTAATCCGGTCAGCGTAACACCCTCACCACCAACTTCAGCACAGCCAGGGGTAAACGACAGCAGGCAGTTTTAAAACTTATCTGTTTGGGGGACAAACCCCACACCTCGCAGGAGCTGGGAAAGGGCCTTGAACAACAGACCGATGAGTGGTTGGTGCCAGTGAGCCCCAAGCCCGGCCTGGTGGTGTGCGATAATGGGCAAAATCTCGTAGCAGCTCTGGGACTAGGCGGTTTGACGCACATCCCTTGCCTGGTGCATATGTTGAATTTGGTGGTGCAGAGGTTCCTTAAAAATTACCCCGATATGTCAGAGCTGCTGCATAAAGTGCGGCCCGTCTGTGCGCGCTTTCAGCGTTCTCACCCTGCTGCTGCTCGCCTGTTAGCGCTGAAGCGTAACTTCGGCCTTTCCGCTCACCGCCTCATATGCGACGTGCCCATAAGGTGGAACTCCACCTTGCACATGCTGGCTAGACTGTGCGAGCAGCAGCAGGTGATAGTGGAGTTTCCGCAGCATGTACAGGTGGGTCGCTCTGCTGAACAGCACCACTTCACCACCAATGACTGGACCTCCATGCGAGACCTGTGTTCCTTGTTGTTTCGAGTACCCCACCAACATGGCCAGTGCTGATAACACTGTTCTCAGCATTACTATCGCACTTCTATGCCTCCTTGAAAAAACGCTGCTGGCGATGGTGGAAGAGGATGTGGCACAGGAGGAGGAGGAGGAGGAGGAAGAGAGATAATTTCATAGGGTTTCTGGCCAGTCATTCACAAGTGGCTCCGAGGGTGGGTTCCTGTACCCACAAACCCAAGTTACACAATTATCCAGCCAGGGCACAGTTCTGGAGGATGAGGAGGAGGAGATCGAGGAGGAGGAACTGTGTTCACAGCAGGGTGGCACACAAACCAGCTCATGGCCATCATTGGTGCGTGGCTGGGGGATACAGAGGACACAGATGATACACCTTCCACAGAGGACAGCTTTTCATTGCCTTTGGACAGCCTGGCACACATGAGCGATTACATGCTGCAGTATCTCTGCAACGACCGCCGAGATGCCCACATTCTAACTTGTGCCGATTACTGGGTGGCCACGCTGCTGGATTCCTGTTACAAGGACAACGTACCGTCCTTAATTCCGTCACTGGAGTGTGATCGTAAGATGCGCGAGTAGAAGCGCATGCTGGTAGAAGCGCTGCTGGTGGCATTCCCCCCTGACAGCGGGGGCACAGTGGAAGCACAAGGTGAAGGCAGATGACGGGGAAGAGGTCGCCAACGCAGCTGGGGCACCGCCAGCACCACAGAAGGCAGGGTTAGCATGGCCAAAATGTGGAAAAGCTTTGTCAGCACGCCACAACAACCAGCACCCCTAACTGATATGGGATGTCTTAGCAGGAGGCAGCATTTCACCAACATGGTGGAGCAGTATGTGTGCACACACCTACACATACTGAATGCCGGGTCTTCCCCCTTCAACTTCTGGGTCTCCAAATTGGGTACATGGCCCGAGCTTGCCCTTTACACCTTGGAGGTCCTGGCCTACCCTGCAGTCAGTGTATTGTCTGAACGTGTGTAGAGCACGGCAGGGGGCATTATCACAGACAAGCGCAGCCGCCTGTCCACAGCCAATGTGGACAAGCTCACGTTCATTAAAATGAACCAGGCATGGATCCCACAGGACTTGTCCGTACCTTGTGCAGAATAGACATGTATACCGGCCTTAACCAGCCATTGTTATACTACAGTGCAATTGCTCATTGTTGTATTTGGGATATTTCACACTCTTTTGGAGTGTACCCTTATTTAACATAGTAACATAGTACATAAGGCCGAAAAAAGACATTTGTCCATCCAGTTCGGCCTGTCATCCTGCAAGTTGATCTAGAGGAAGGCAAAAAAAAAACTGTGAGGTAGAAGCCAATTTTCCTCACTTTAGCGGAATAAAAATTCCTTCCCGACTCCAATCAGGCAATCAGAATAAATCCCTGGATCAACGATCTCTCTCTAGTAGCTATATCCTGTAATATTATTACACTCCAGAAATACATCCAGGCCCCTCTTGAATTCCTTTATTGTACTCACCATCACCACCTTCTCAGGCAGAGAGTTCCATAGTCTCACTGCTCTTACCGTAAAGAATCCTCTTCTATGTTTGTGTACAAACCTTCTTTCCTCCAGGTGCAGAGGATGTCCCCTCGTCACAGTCACAGTCCTGGGAATGAATAGATGATGGGATAGATTCTCTGTACTGACCCCTGATATATTTATACATATTAATTAGATCTCCTCTCAGTCGTCTTTTTTCTAAAGTGAATAACCCTAATTTTGATAATCTTTCAGGGTACTGTAGTTGCCCCATTCCAGTTATTACTTTAGTTGCCCTCCTCTGGACCCTCTCCAGCTCTGCTATGTCTGCTTTGTTCACTGGAACCCAGAACTGTACACAGTACTCCATGTGTGGTCTGACTAATGATTTGTAAAGTGGTAGGACTATGTTCTCATCCCGGGCATCTATGCCCCTTTTGATGCAACCCATTATCGTATTGGCCTTGGCAGCAGCTGCCTGACACTGTTTTTTGAAGCTTAGTTTGCTATTTATTAAAATTCCTAGATCCTTTTCCATGTCAGTGTTACCGAGTGTTTTACCATTTAATAAGTACGGGTGACTTGCATTATTCCTTCCCATGTGCATAACTTTACATTTGTCAGTGTTAAACCTCATCTGCCACTTATCTGCCCAAGCCTCCAATCTATCCAGATCGCTCTGTAGTAGTATACTGTCCTCTTCAGTGTTAATTACTTTACACAGTTTAGTGTCATCTGCGAAAATTGATATTTTACTATGCAACCCCTCTACAAGATCATTAATAAATATATTGAAGAGAATAGGGCCCAATACTGACCCCTGAGGTACCCCACTAGTGACAGTGACCCAATCTGAGTATGTACCATTAATAACCACCCTCTGTTTTCTATCATTGAGCCAGTTACTTACCCACTTACAGACGTTTTCTCCCAGTCCGAGCATTCTCATTTTATATACTAACCTTTTATGTGGTACAGTGTCAAATGCTTTAGAGAAGTCCAGATACACGACATCCATTGATTCGCCGCTGTCAAGTCTAGAACTTACCTCCTCATAGAAACTGATTAAATTAGTTTGACATGACCGATCCCTCACGAAGCCATGCTGATATGGCGTTATTTGCTTATTTCCGTTAAGATGCTCTAACATAGCATCTCTCAGAAAACCTTCAAACAGTTTACCCACAACAGATGTTAAACTTACTGGCCTATAGTTTCCAGGCTCTGTTTTTGGACCCTTTTTGAATATTGGCACCACATTTGCCATGCGCCAATCCTGTGGGACATTCCCTGTCAATATAGAATCTGCAAATATCAGAAATAAGGGTCTGGCTATGACATTACTTAATTCCCTTAGGATACGGGGGTGTATGCCATCCGGTCCTGGCGATTTGTCTATTTTAATCTTTTTAAGTCGCTGTTGTACTTCTTCCTGGGTCAGTCAGGACACTTTTAATGGGGAATTTATTTCAACATTTAAAAAAAAAAATTATAATAAAAACAAAACAAAAAAAAACAAAAAACAGTATTGGCTACCTCGTCCTCCTCCACCGCCGATTCCATCTACACCGCTACGTCCACCGCCTACTCAAACTCCTACTCCATATTGACCTCCACCTCATAAATTATGTTTATTTTGTTTACTTTGTAAGTATTTTGTTTTATGTCATTTCACTAATTTGTCGGTTAAATTTTTTTGTGAAATTCACCAATTTTTGGCTGTGATATACCCCTGCTATACCTAGTAGACAGGTAAAAACATTTCACTAATTTGTCTGTTACATATTCAGGTGAAATTCACCAAATTTTGGGTGTGATATACCCCTACTGTACCTAGTAGACAGGTAAACAAATTTCACTAATTTGTCTGTTACATTCTCGGGTGAAATTCACCAATTTTTGGCTGTGCTATACTCCTGTTATACCTAGTAGACAGGTAAAAACATTTCAATAATTTGTCTGTTACATTCTTGGGTGACATTTGACTATTTTTGCCGTGATTAAACCCTTGCTCTGCATAGGTGATAGGGACATCAATTTCAAAAATTCTTCTTTAATTGATGCACGCCCCCTCCTTTTATTCAATGCTTAAACTTTAACAACTTGTCCCACATTTGTGCTTCAATAATTTGTCCCACTTTTCTGCTGAATCATATTTAATTAAAAAAAATTAACCTCCCTTGGATGTGGTCTCTCTTTCTCAGTCTCCCTCTCCGGCGTGGAACCCTGATTCGCCGATAACCGTGATCAACATGGTAGGCTCAGAAAAGAACATAGAAAGTTGATAGAGAAGATATCCAAATGGATCGTGGACGTCACAGTGACGTGCGATCAGGCAGAAGTTATCTAGAGTCAACAAAGCGTCAGCAGGGCCTCTCCCGTCTAACGTTTCCAAATCCTAAATACCCCAGTGACATTCCCTATAGATTTTTTATTAATCATTCCAATAACAGGGCATCTTAAAGGGCTTCTGTCAGCCCACTAAACCGTTTTTTTTTTTTGGGTTAATAATAATCCCTACACTGCGAGCTCCCTATACATAAGCTAAATATTCATTTTGGTTCTGTAGATTTTGTTAAAAAGCTATTTTTATAATATGTAAATTACCTTGCTACCAGCAAGTAGGGCGGCTACTTGCTGGTAGCAGCCGCATCCTCCTCTCATAATGACGCCCCCTCCGCTGTGTGATTGACAGGGCCAGGGAACGGGATCGTTCTCTGCTGGCCCGGTTTGAATTCAAAATATCGCGCCTGCGCCGTACCTGTCTTTGATCGGCGCAGGCGCACTGAGAGGCGGCCGCTCTCTCGGCCGCTCCATCCTCAATGCGCCTGCGCCGGGTGTAGATGTCACGTCATCGGCGCAGGCGCATTGAGGATGGAGCGGCCGAGAGAGCGGCCGCCTCTCAGTGCGCCTGCGCCGATTAAAGACAGGTACGGCGCAGGCGCGATATTTTGAATTCAAACAGGGCCAGCAGAGAACGATCCCGTTCCCGAGAGGAGGATGCGGCTGCTACCAGCAAGTAGCCGCCCTACTTGCTGGTAGCAAGGTAATTTACATATTATAAAAATAGCTTTTTAACAAAATCTACAGAACCAAAATGAATATTTAGCTTATGTATAGGGAGCTCGCAGTGTAGGGATTATTATTAACCCCAAAAAAAAAAACGGTTTAGTGGGCTGACAGAAGCCTTTTAAGAGTCCTGTATTGTTATCTATCGTCACTACCTCCCCAAGTCGAGAGTAGGTAATTGCCGCATGCACCCTCCTTTCCTTCGATTCTTCCGTTTCAATAACTTCTCCCAAATTTCCGCTCGATCACAATTAATTTTCATCCATTGATCTCCCTTGGATGTGCTATCCCTTTCTCACACTCTCTTTCCGGCGTGGAACCCCGATTCGCCGCTAACCGTGATCAACATGGTAGGCGCAGAAAAGAACATATATCCAATTGGATCGTGAACATCACGGGGACGTGTGACATGGTGGGGCAGTATGTGTGCACAGGCCTACACGAACTTACTGATGGGTCTGCCCCCTGCAACTTCTGGGTCTTCAAATTGGGCACATGGCCTGAGCTTGCCCTTTACGCCTTGGAGGTGCTGGCCTGCCCTGCAGCCAGTGTATTGTCTGAACGTGTGTTTAGCACGACTGGAGGGGGTTATAACAGGTGATATTTCCCAATATTTTGGGGTGTACCCTAATAAAAAAAAAAAAAATCCTCATCCACCACCGCTTCCACCTACACCGCCACATCCACTACCTCCTTGACTTCCTACTCCATATGGACCTTGTCCTTCTAGATCAAGATTATTATATATTTTTTTTACATATTTTATGTTTTTTAAAGTCATTTACGAATCCAAAGCACTTGCCATGCTCTTAACCACATTTTCCTGGCATTTGCAGCCCTCTAGCCCTTTCCATGACATTTTTAGAGCCATTTTAGTGCTCAAAAGTTCGGGTCCCCATTGACTTCAATAGGGTTCGGGGTCAGGGTCAAGTTTGGGTCCCGAACTCAAACTTTTTTGTGAAGTTTGGCCGAACCCGTCGAACCCAAATATCCAGGTGTCCGCTCTACTCTAATTCAGAACAAATACCTTTGGAAATCAAGACGGCCCCGAATAGCCCACAACTTGATGGTGCGGAGAAGGGGAGCAAGGGGTTTGGGACTACTGTCTATTAGAGACTACTATAATGCCATAAGCCTTTAGTTCCTCAGGGAATGGTGGAGTACTACATCTGATAAATCATGGATATAAATTGAGTCAGAGTCTATTACTAAAGGCTCCCTGAAAGACTATCTGGTACATCTATTATGGGCTCCCAGCCCCTCCAGGGCCAAACTCCTCACAGTAGCCCATGCTGGGCCAGTATGGCAACATCTCCACCGTTCCACCGGGGAACAGGGTAAACCCCTATATAATCTCATCTCAACATACAGTAAGTCCCAGAAGAGAGCATTGAAGATCTTGACTTATCTGTCTGGCGTACAGCGGGAATTAATACTTTAGATCAGATTATCCAAGGAAACTTACTGCTCCCCTTCAAATCCATACAAGATCTTTTTCATATTCCTCATAGAGAGTTATATAATTATTTAAGGGTAAGACACTACTTTGACACAAATGTTAAAATACCTCCAAGCACTAACCCTGATATTATGAGACTATTCCAGATCCTTTCTTTACACAACAGGCGCACAACCAGATATATATACGACTTAATTGGTGATAAAGCGACGTTTGTCAAATCCAATCCCATTTTAGCATGGGAAAAGGACCTTGGGCAATCACATCAGGAAGATAAATGGTCCCAAGCTATAAGCTTCCTCTTGACTAACTTTAAATGTGTCACACATTATGAAGCAGGAGTGAAAACTCTCCTCTGATGGTACCTAACTCCTATTAGGCTGAGCCGTATGTACCCCAGGACAGCAGATTGCTGCTGGAGGGAATGTGGTGCCACTGGCACACTAATTCATATTCTGTGGGCATGCCCTAAGTCACGGGTGTCAAACACAAGGCCCGCGGGCCGAATCCGGCCCGCCAGACCTAGTCATGTGGCCCGCGTAGCCGCCGCCGGCTGCCAGCCTTCACCTTTTATTATCACTTCCTGCAGGCGGCCCCTGCAGGAAGTGATAATAAATCGCATAAGGAGCGCTGTGTATTACCGGTACTTACAACTACAAGCGCTCGCCGAGAGGAGGGAGGAGGCAGGCTGGGAGGATGGGCGCTGGCAGTGTGAGTCATATGTCACGCTCCTGCGCCGCCCACTTTATGAATGAAGCAGGCGGCGTGGGCGCATGACGTATGACTCACGCTGCCAGCGCCTGTCCTCCCGGCCTGCCTCCTCCCTCCTCTCGGCGAGCACTTGTAGTTGTAAGTACCGGTAATACACAGCGCTCCTTATGCGATTATATACATACGGTAACCATTAACTATTAGAGATACGATTATACAGTAAGCGGGGCCCGTGTGGTAGAATAGCCACTGCATGGGCCCAGCTGTCATTATAAAAGCAGATGCCGGCCCCTAAGCCCGTGTATTGAGGGTCATTCACTACAGGGACACTTATGGAGGGGATCTGTGGATGACACATAGCATAAGATGCTATTCCCATACTGTGTCATACACAGATCCCCCATAAGAGCCACCAACAGATCCCCCATAAGTGTCACCCACAGATCCCCCATAAGTGTCACCCACAGATCCCCCATAAGTGTCACCACAGATCCCCCATAAGTGTCACCCACAGATCCCCCATAAGTCCGATACAACCGACCCTTTGAGGGTGACCAAACTGCTGATGCGGCCCCTGATGAATTTGAGTTTGACACCCCTGCCCTAAGTTGACACTTTAATGGCAACACGTTTTTGACCTGATATCTCAAATTACTTCAATTTCCATTATTCCCCACTCCAGCATTGGCTCTCTTGTTTATAGGTGTTCACCATCTTTACAGATCACATATAATCTAGTAGGAACATTCTATTACGTGCCAAATTAGTAATCACTCGTCATTGGAAGTCAAACCGACCTCCCGAATTAAAAGAGGTCATACTTGCAGTGAACACCACTTGTAGATACGAAAGATCTCTTCCGCCTTCTATCATAAACCCCCCAAAAAAGGGATAACACATGGGCCCCTTGTTATTACACCCACTTTATACCCATAATTAGTAAACATTGTCTCTTATGAGATACTTCAAGGAAGAGGCACTAGAGAGAG